>NC_085866.1:53149091-53254091 GCF_034702125.1 Engraulis encrasicolus
CAACACCTACTTCGTACTGTCCAGTTGGTGGGCTAAGGTACGGTGATCCGGAGCCGCCTGCATGCATACGTGTCCTGTGTGCATGTGGGTACAGGTGTACATGGCAGTCTGGTGCTCTATGTGGTAGAGCAGTTTTGGGAGGAAAATGTCAACAAATACTTACTACTTACTGTGAGGGCGGTGGTGACTCAGTTGGTAGAGTTGGTTTAAATGGGCTATATAAAATAAATGCTGTCCATTTACCATTTCACTTCATGCTCCCTAGCTGGTGGGCTAAGGTACAGTATGGAAGGGTGCCGTGTGTGTCTCTGAGTGTGTGTCAGCCAAAATGTGCCTAGGGTGATGGGAGAGGCTGAGAGGGCGAGGTGGGTATGAGGATGGAAGGAACGGGGGGTGACTAACATAGGAGGAATCTGGAGGTACAGGAGCAAGGACAAAGTGGGCACATGGGGGCGAAGGACTGTCCTCAAGGTGCGCTGTACATTGCAAGCCAGTTGAACTTTAAAAAGTAAGTTGCCCTGCTGCCTTAAGTTTGTAAGTTAACTCAACTTGAGGCTTATATTTGTGTCATTTGTGAAATCAAAATCTCAAGTTGAGTGAACTTAAAAACTTCAGGCAGCAGGGCAAGTTACTTTTGTACATTTAACTGGCTTGCAATGTTTTACAGTGTTGATACAGGGGTGCTCAGGAGAGTCATGCTCTGTGTGAAATGAGTCATGTGTGTCTGGCGCCCTCCCTTGGCCTTCTTCCTCTTCTGCATCCTGGCCACAAGCCGCAACCGCCATTCTTATATCCATCAGCTGTGCTAATAAGTAACTGGAAAAATGATGTGTGTACAATATACATGCAGATATTGTGTCTGGCGCCACCTGGAGGCCTTGTCGCAGTTCTGTTACTGCCACTGCTGTTGTCATTTTCATCAGCTGATTTAATACTGCTACAACAGACACAATGCATACTGTCATGTCAAAATGTCATATATATTAGCATATTTTGACCAGGACTCCCTGGCAATGGTACACTCCTGGCTAAATAAAGAATAAAATAAATACAATGTAATGTAAGATTATGTTGTGTTTGGCTCCCCCTGCAGGCCTTGTTCCTGTTCTGCGGCGTGGCCACCGGCTGCTACTGCTGCTGTTGCCTGTGCTGCTGCTGTAACTGCTGCTGTGGGAAGTGCAAACCGCGGCCACCGCCAGACATGGAGCCCGAGTTCTACGTCTCCCCAGAGGACCTGGAGGCACAGATGCAGACAGAGGACAGGGGTGAGCATGCACGCACGCACGCTCACACACACATTCACAGACACACACACACAGACACACACAGACCCCTCACCAGACGACCTGGAGGCACAGATGCAGTCAGAGGAGAGGGGTGAGCACACACACACACACACACACACTCTCACACACACACATACACAAACACTCTCACACACACTCAAACACACTCACACACACACAGCCTTGATGTTTTTTCATCCGACCTGCCCATCTCCTCACACAAGGAGACATCAGCCTTAACTCTTCTCTGCTATTGTCCTTCAACTTAAGATCAAGGTGCTCAAAGAGCAGGGTCATCCGTCTCTATCTGGAACCCAAAAAACGAGCTTCCACATACAGGACACCTTGCTTATACTTCCGTAAGAGCCTGATCACGTGATTCGTTATGTATGGGGCGCAGTGGTTAGGGAGTTGTTCTTTCAATCGGGGGATTGTAGGTTCGAATCCCAATTGACCTCTCCCTACACCTCCACCCATGGCTGCAGTGAAAATATTCTCAGGTGCAAAAGGGGGTCCTGGCAGAAAATGTTTAGGAACGACTGGTGTAATGTAATGAATGGGGCAGCCGTGGCCTAGTGAGTTGCTCTTTCAATCTAGGGGTTGCCGGTTCGAATCTCCCTGACCTCTCCCTACATCTCCATCCATGGCTGAAATGCCCTTGAGCAAGGCACCTAACCCAACATTGTTCCAGGGACTGTACCAATACCCTGAAAAGTAATAGTTTTAAGTCGCTTTGAATAAAATGAAAGCGTCAGCTAAGTGTAATGTAATGTAATAATGTACTGTAATGTTGTGTGTTTCAGATGGCACGAGCCCCATCGTGATGCAACCGTCCTCGGCCACAGAGACGACCACGCTCACTTCAGACAGCCACCACAGCTACCGGACCGACACAGGCTACAACTAGAACCCCGGCAGTACCCTTCTAGAACCCCTACGCAACACTCTAGAACCTTTAGCCCATAGCCAACCCACAGCCCACACGCCACTCCCTCCCATGAACCACTCCAAGACCCCCTTAACACACCGTACACCCACCCGACCCTGTCTCCCCAGCCCAAGACACCTCAAAAAACCAAACCGCCCTTCCTCATATTGATCCCCTCTCTCCTCCCCCTACCCACGATCCCCTGCTGTGGGGTTCTAGAACTAGAACAGGAAGGATCTGTCCAATCAGACTCTAGGGACGCGAGCGTTCATGCGCCTGCTGGCTGTGAGGAGGGGGATGGGAGATGTGAGGCGGGAGCTCTGGAGTCGGGATGCCAAGTAATCTTCTGTTTCGTCTTCCTCTGCCTCTTCCTCTTCATCGGCCTCCGCACGGAGAGTGCGAACATATCGGCGGCTTCTTTTGAAGGATAAAAAAGGAGAGGTGTTTTATTTGTTTCCTTTTTTTAACCTTTTACCTCCTGTTAATCCACATCCTGCTGTCAACCCTTTTAGCACACACACATGCACACATACACACATACACACATACACACACACTTACACACGTACACACGTACACACACTTAGACACACACTCTTACATGTACCGTACACGCACATGCAGACACACTGTGTATACATACATCCCTGTATAACTCAGTAAGTCAAGGTTTTTCTTTTTAGAATGTAGTATTTAATTTTACAATTTTTAATTGTATTTTTAATATTTATGCTTTATCCTTCTTTTGTTGTATCAGTATTGTTATTAGTCTCTTGTGATGTTTATTTCCATATTTCTTTTCTCTCTCTCTCTCTCTCTCTCTCTTCTCTGTGGTGCCATCTCCAAGTGCACCATAGGAGATGGAACTTGTGTGTGATCCACATGTACTATCAGATCCCTGTCTATCTCTCCAACCCACTCTAATAGTCCCACTGTATATGTGTGTCTTTGATGGAATCAGGCCCCTCACCAGCTGATTGGGCTAATGATGTTATACTAATAGCCACCATGTTAATTATATTACAATGAAGATGACTGATCAGAAGCTTTAGCTTCATGAGCCATTTACTGTACACTCACATGTACACGGAATTAGAAGGAATGATAGTGATGACTGATCATAATCATGATGATAATTGATGGTAATTATGAAGGCATAGCTGATATGTGACCTCATTCCAGTGATCCCCTGTCTATTGTGGTCCCCCCCCCCCTCTACAGTGCAATACAGTGCTGTTCAGAGGCCATTGGTGTCTGTGAAGATTCTCATTCAGCCAGGTCATGTTAAGTCAGTTAGACGGAAATACGTAAGTTGTTAGCAACTGTTGTTAGCAAGTTGTTAGAAACACATTTTATTTTTGTAGTTGTAGTTTACGCCTTAAAATACTCCGTCTGCACAGTTGAAATACAAAACCTCTTGTGCATTTCTTTCAAACAAATTGTATTGTGGTAGTCCTCTGACAAACTTTTCTTATGTATGCATAGTGACATAACATGTTACATGCATACAGTTGTATTAAGGGGGTAAAAACAACCAAAGGGGATTGATAAAGTGGAGAGACCATGATACAGTGGGGGTCACTGTGCTTTGTAGTCTCATAATGGCATAATGGACAGACTGCAAAACATACAGCACATCTTCATATTTTTTTACGCTTCTGGTTACAAAACTCACAAAAACTCACAAATAAAGTAAAACTGGCTCTTTGCATTGTATATTTTACTTACCATATTTTGAAGGAAAGAAGCCACTTTTTTTGCTCTTGAAAGACAGTAATACGTAAGTGAAGGAGCGCACAAAAGCAGTTCACACAAGGTCTTGTCCAAATAGCCCTCAAAGTGAGGCTGGAATTAGTCTGTCATCCACTTGGTCTTAGCAGATACCCATAGAGTCCCTGACATGAAGAAACAAAGTGTGTGTGTGTGCTTGTGTGTGAGTGTGTGCATGCGCGCCGCGTGTGTGTGTGTTGAAGAAACGTAAAGCAATCCATTTGATCCTCAACTCATCACCTCCCGTAGCGGTCATTCCTTCTCAGTGCATGAAATGGAAGCTATCAATATGTGCTATAGGAGTATAGATGTGCTCCAGAGATGCATGTATTCAGCTGTTCAGAGCACTCAATCGGCTAGTGTGTTGTGGCTCAGGCATAGTAGTGCCCTACTTGTATCTACACACACACACACACACACACACACACACACACACACACACACACACACACACACACACACACACACACACACACACACACACACACACTGACTTTCCTCTGTTATGAAATGTACAGCCTGGGAAGCTATAACAGCCTGTAGCATACAGCTAAATGTGCTCGTCTAACTTGGTTCTTCCTTGAAAGCGTGCACACACACAAATGCACACATACACCCAACCACACCGTGTACAGTTTTTACAGTCTTGCACTCCACCAACGCAGTGCTTTTCCACGCGGGGTACAGTAAGTGGGTCAGGGAAGGCGTGTGTGTGGGGGAGCGGGGAGCTGTGTCCCTGGGTCGCGTTAATAGCATGTATGGGGGAGCTGTATGCACGGCCGCTGACAGCTTTCGCAGGGCCCAGGACAACGTAATCTGAAAGGGCCTCCTACCCAATATATTCTACAATGTAATGGGACCTAGTTCTAAGCCCCCTATCACCTTGGGCCCGGGACAACATACCACTGCAACCCCCCCACCCCCGTCTGTGTGCCTGGCTGTATGTCTGGGCTGGATTGGGTCTATACACTAGCATGTGTGGGGGAGCTGTGTGGCTGTGTTGGGCATGAGGGGGAAAGAGGCCAGTGTGCCTGGCTGGCTGGATGAGGTATGTCAGGCATGTGAGGGCTGTATTCTTCTGGATCATATGGAGGATATACTGGATATCTACATGCTGACCATCGTTCAGCACACATACACAAACACATGCACACATACAACACACACACACACTCAGTAGTCCACTCGCAGTACACATACTGTACACACCTCAACTAGCCCTTTCACACAGTACACACACATCCCAACTTACCCTCTCATGCTCTGTGCATGACATTTGATGTTATAGGGTGGAGGTCACCCCCTCTGTGCCCCCAATATTCTGCAGGAATGCACAGCAGCCTACTCGAACTGCATTAGTCACTGTGGATGTGGGCCTACTGTGGGAATACTTTTTTGGTCAAAAGTATTTAGTTATAAGCAACAGGACTTCTTTGCATCTACAGTTGGAAGACGTTTCACCTTTCGTCGCAAAATTTGTCTTCAGTTTTGAATCACAGCGCTTTTGTGTGCACTTTGTTGGTTTCAAGTCAAGTAGTGTGGTGCACACATCCAAGACGCAGGTGTAGGACAAAAGGGTCAGACAGCTATGAAAATAAAGTTGAATGTCCTCCTGTTTTGCTTTCTTAAAAGTGCATCAGGAGCAGGTGTGCAGACATTCAACTGTATTTTCAAAGTTTTCTAGAGAAATCATGTTGACCTAACCAACGCTGGCTGCTGTGACTGATGAGGTCGAGCATCTGTTGACGAGCTGTGGCCTCGTAGAGCTACAGTCGTCCCAGTAACCAAAACTTGACTTGAAAGTGGTTCTAATGAAGAAGAGCACATACAGATTTGACAGCAGCTGCAGTTAGGAGCACGTTGCTTGGTTGTGGCACTGCAATGGTATGATGATGCACAAGACCACTAGCTGCCTGTCTTTGTGGTTTCTGTCAGGCTTTGTTTGCACATGGTGGGCTCTTTGCCCACAGTCTTGCTGTGATACAAAAGTGAGTTTGGAGGAAGACAGAGGGGGAGACGGTGAGTGGGGGATGCCACTGTATGCAAGCATGCACTTGCTTCTCATCTGTTGCCATGCCAACAGGTGTTCCTCAGTTACCATGTGAACAATGTGCTTCCTGTAGACACGGGCAGGTAGAAATGGTGCTTTTCAACTCGCCACAAAGAATGGCCTCCAACTGGCCCTGAAATAAAGTGTGTGTTTGTGTGTGTGTGTTTGTGTGTTCTTGCGCCATTGTGGAGATACATGTAGGCCTATCGTATTGGCCACTGTTGTGTGTGTGTGTGTGTGTTCTGTGCTGTGATCAATGTTCTCTGCTTCCTTAAGCATCAGTGCTCACCCTTCCATCGACCAAATATCTCCAACTCTTTTATTCCGTGTTAACTTAAGCTGTTGCGCTGTAAAGAATACTTGCTGTGGTGCATATAAACAAGTATTTAGCATTCACTTCAACTAAGTGTGTCATTTCCGAAACAGACACAGTAGTCAGGTTTCTCATTGTGGGCAAAATTCAGACAGACTGAAAAGTGAGTGGAAGATGTATCGTTTAGATGCATAAGCGTAAGGCTTTAGGAAAAAGTAATCTTAACGAAATTGATGTGAAATTGTATGTGTGCATCTTGTGAGTCTGAGTGCTTTTGTGTGTGTGCATGCATGTGCTGTATGTATGTACCGGTATGTATGGGGTACCATGGGAGAGAATGGCATCACGCCCTTTTATGGGAATCCTCATTCCATATCAAAGCAAAGATTCTACAGCGCTACAGTCGAGAATCTGTGGTTTGAGGAGTAATTGATCCATTTCCTGTGTGCTCAAAAACAAATAAACATTGTTGTCTATTTTTTAAAGTACACACAATAGGAACCCTCATGGCAACCCTTTATGAGTTTGTTTCCTGTATGTGCTGCAAGTAGTGGTGTGTGAATCTCTATGATATTTAAACATGTCGAATGGAAGTTATGTGTAATGGCTTTAGCGCCGAGTTTCTTCTCCCTCGTATGATTGTGTGTGCGTGCTTTGTTGCACTTCCCCGACTGTCTTTCTTTCCTCTATTTTTTTTCTTTAGTCGTACAAGTGTTTATGTTGTCTGCGTGAGTGCGGAAAATGAAGAAACCGACAATCAGTGAAGGCAAGAGATATACAGTAGCTTTTAGATAACTCGTCACTAGAGACTTATATTTTTGAAATGATCTATTAAAATAACAATATTATCATCACACATTAACACTCCCTGATGATTTTTTTGTTTTGCAAGATGTCAAACACATTTAACATTGCTGCAAACATCTACTTGTTGTTCATAGTTTCAGGGTAGAATGTTATATTATAGATTTGATTGATAATATTTAATTTTTTTTCTGGCATTACATTTACAAGGGACATTTTTAGGTGTGACATTTATGTGTCTTGTTTTGTGTTGTTAATTTAATTTCTTTTACTTTATTTCCATGTTATACTAGGTCATTGTTGGCTTGTTTTCTTGTTAAGTTCCCTGTGAACAGTGTTGTAACTCCTACAGCATGTCATATCATTGCCACCGCTTGCCCAGTCAACATGTCAACATGACCACTATCAATACCACCACCACCTGTACCAAAACTAGTCAAGATGAACCAAACACACTCTCACAAGTACACGGGAAGAACACAGTACAACCTTACCATTGATAATGTCGTGCAAAAAACATTTTATGTCATTTTTGTTTTTGTTATGCTTTTACTAAATTGCCATAGTCCAACTAGTATGCATGTAGACTTTGAGGAGACGCCAAAATGGTGACAGTCCCCATCGAGTGTGTCAGCTGACTGTATCGAGAAAGCAGACTTTTCGTTGTTTTGCTGTTGTTCAAATAAATGTTTCTCAAATGAAGAAACGCTCTGGCGTGTGTGCGTTTTTTTGTGTTTGTTCAATGAAGTATCCCTTGTAACCTTTTTCCTATTCCTGTCCCAGACATTGATGATGATAATTACTCCAGTGTGTCATCACTGTAACCCAGTCAGCCAGACCAAATCATGCACAAATGAGCCACAGAAATATTCAGCCTGATCTTTGTTACAAGTATTATATGTATATGTACCAGTGTCCGGTGCAGTGCAGGCATGCTTAATGCACACGTTATTACATTAAAACTACTGCCCATTATACTGTGTGATGTTAAGCCATTTAAACGCCTTTGGAAAACTTTAGTGCCAAATGCCTATAGTGTGACCCCAGACAATTACCTTCCCCCCATGGGGGTGCGTTGGCTCAGGTATTGCAGTGGCCCTGTCTGTCTGTCTGTCTGTCTGTCCGTCCGGCTGCAGTGCTCTTACTTTATACATGTGCCATAACAATGAATGAGTAATGGCAGTGTAATGACAATTAAACTGACTCTAATCGAATCAAATTGAATTTAATGTTGATAAGAACGGATAAATGAATAAAATGACCATAAATAGCAGCTCATTCAGCTCAGTGGGTACACAGGCCAAAGCAGCAGTAACGTTGACTGAATGGCCTGTTCTGTTATGTTTAGTACAGTACACCCCATGGACTCGGGGGTACACTGGGGTATACGTACATTGGAGGGGCGGGGCATGCCGTCCTGGGGGGCACATGCTCTACTTCACTTCTTCAAAATAAAAGTTTTGTTATTTACCAGTCATATGACTGTGCAACATCAATATTACACTGAATGAAATGGAGAAAGTTAAGATACCTTTGCACATATTGTGTTGCTCCAATCTCGAAAGTCAAATCATCCTAGCAGAGGGTGGGGGGCAGGAGAACTGAGCACTGGGGGTGGCAACGGGTGGCAGTAGATCTGAGCAGAGGGGTAATTGGAGAAAGAGCAGGGCATCGTATCGTTTGCCTGCATTCCGACCACTGCCCAATATGGACCCAGCATGCTAGGGGCAGCCCCTGGATGCCTAGCTGTAACCAGACACTCCTGTACACACACACACACACACACACACACACACACACACACACACACACACACACACACACACACACACACACACACACACACACACACACACACACACACACACACAGAGAGCCCCAATGAGCAGAGCAGTGCTGATGCCGGTCTACACCAGTGTGACACACACACACACACATACACACACACAGCAGTCTCTCGTTGGGAAACGGGTGACAGAGGGTTGTTGAAACTCAGGCCAACTGCACTTTGCTGTCCCTCGAGAGAGGAGAAGAGATGAGAAGAGAAGGGAAGGGAGGAGGGAAAAAGAGAGGAGACGAAAAGCAAGACAGGGAAAGAGAGAGGTAGAAGAGAGGACGGAAGAAAAGTGACGCGAAACCGGTGGCAGTATAGGGGATAACTCAAGTTAACACTCCAGTGGATTCTTCCTTCTCTCTTTCTTTCTCTCTCCCTCTCTCTTCTCTCTCTCTTCTCTCTGTCAGTCTGGGTGCACCCTTGCACCCCTCATTGCTCCAGTCTTGTTTACTTGTGGATCGTCTGTGTTGTAACTGGCGATGAGTTGAGGAGGCTGGCCGTGTGACTCCCTGATGGCCATTTGTAGTTTGGCATAGCATAGAGTAGAGTTGAGGTGGATGGAGGTTGGTCCTGGTGTTGTCTTGGCTTAACCGTGGTGTAGCTGTGGTCTGGTTTGGCTGGAGGTCTAGTCTTGGTCGCCAGCAGATTTACACTGTACTGTGGTAGACTGGGCTGAGGGGCAACTGTAGGCTCAGTCTTGTCTGAGGTGACTGAGCTGATTCAGTGTGAGGTGGTCTTCCCTCAATCGTCTGCTGATCACACCTTGTGTGGCATAATAGCGCATGGTGTCTGCGTGTTTTAACAGGCCCATAGCATAGTAGTGTATAGCTTGCAGTGACTGTTTAAGAGTGACTGCTGAGGGCGTGAGGATGTCTCTGCCGCTGGAGCTGAGCCACTACCAGCGCGGTGGGGAGCGCGGCGGGGAGCGCCCCGACCTCAGCACCCTGGAGAAGCAGCTCATGTGCCCCATCTGCCTGGACGTCTTCACCAAGCCTGTGGTCATCCTGCCCTGCCAGCACAACCTGTGCCGCAAGTGCGCCAATGAGCTCTACCAGGTGAGTTCGTCAGTCGATCAATTCATTGATCAATTAAGCAATCTAATAGCCTCTCATTGCAGAAGGGGTCGCCGCCGGGCCTATTCACTATTTGCTGAAAATATTCAACTACATTATTACAACATTGCTATGACAGTGCAGAGACAGATTAAGACAGCCATAACAATTTTGGTGACAGTAAGGTTATAACATAGGCTCTGTGCTAAGGGTTAATCAATCAATCAAGCAATCATTTATTGTACATGGAATATTAAAACGTAGGAAGTCATGGTTATTGTATCAATAGGCCAACTTTAAGCTGGTCAACACAGCAGGTTTCTGTTCTGCAGCAGAGATATATAAACATTATAGAGATTTGAACAAGACATTTTAAGGAGGTTTCCAGTTGTGTAATACATGACCATTAATCACTAACTACAGTCAGATGCTGGTCGTGCGTAGAAAGCTGTGGGAGTGGGGTCTGTAAATCAATGTGTGGCCGACTGTCCCGAGAACTCTTAAATCTCAAAATAGTCGGCGGCTTTGTAAGTGGACACCCGTGAGTGTGATTGTCAATGTGATCTGGCTCTGTGACATAATTGTTCATTATTCGAAGCCAAATCATAAAAGCTATTCCGGTGTGTGGGTACAGTTTGGCGGTCCATCTGTGGGCAGCTTCACAGGAAGAAGCTGGATGCGCTACATGTAAGAGATCTCAGCAGTTAATCTTTATTAACTGTAAGCCATTACAAAACACTTTTAAAGCTGAAAACATCAAGACACTGATGTATGTCTTTGTGACTGGCAGCCATTGACATCTGACCCACTGTATGTGCCATACCTCTAATGTGCTAAGACATACTATAGCACCATACAGTCAGGGCAAAAACACAAATACACACACACATGCACACTCACACACACACACACACACACACACACACACACACACACACACACACACACACACACACACACACACACACACACACACACACACACACACACACACACACACACACACACACACACACACACACACACACACACACTTCTTGCAGCATGAGTAGGTAATGATGTTTACTGATTTGAGTGTTTACTTGTGTCTTGGTGCCGGCGAGCAGACAGGGTGTTAATAAACACTGCTCTCTCTTAGTGGAACATGTGGAGAAAGATTTCCAGTGAAATCCTATAGGCTACCTAAACATAATAATAATCATCATCTTAATATTGTACAATAATATTATACAATATTATAATAAGAAAATGTAGTATATTTGTATAGAAACATAACCTAATTATTAGGTGCAAAATGTTGGTCTTACCTGTAGATCTATCAGGCATTGTTTTTACTGCGAAATGCCCAGTGTGTGGGATTTGAATAATTTCCTGATCTGTGTCCTGAAAGGGTAATTTCCAACATTCCACCCAGCTTGAGGTGTGCAAAATGGCAATTATGTATTTCCCTCAAATTGATACGTCAACTTAAACATTTTGGTATAATGTGTAAACTTGTCCATGGACAGAGAAGTATTTGTGCACAAATCAGCATGGTTTGGCACACCATCTACAATCTGTAGACATCCCATCACTGATGTGGCCTTCATGCGTCTCCTGCATTTGGGGGAAAAAAACAACTCCTGGATGCCTGCAAGCAATGCTAAATCACCTGCACTGCTCACAGATTATGCCAATCTACGAAAGCACTGAAGCACAAACAATTTCCTCAGTTCTTGTCCTCATGGTACTTCTAGACTTTTTGAGAGGACACATTAGGCAAAACACTTTCACAGATGAAAGGGGAAGATGCCTACTTGTTGTTTTTTTTTTAATTACAAAGACTTTTTTAGCGAAAAATAAATGACAGGTGTACTGACTGGGAGACAGTGTGAGAGTGACATACAGAGTGATCGTCCTGAGGACTTTTACAGACAAGTCAACCTCTGTCTAACATCTCCCTCTTATCTAAGTATACCTTTCTTTACAAACAATATTTCCTTTGTGTGGTCTGGGGGCAGCAGCTGCTGTGTTGGCAGGCCTGGACTGGTAATCTGGCATACAGGGCATTTTCCCGGTAGGCCGACAGTCCTGATCTGGGCCAATGTTGTTGTTGATTTGCTGGAGATTGGCCCTGAGGGAGGAAGGAAGGCCCATTGGTCCATCATCAATACAGACACTCAAGATATAGTATGGAAGTGGCCTGTGACTGTATTAGTGGCCAGTCTATTTCAAATTGCCGGGCCATTTTGCGATCATAGTCCAGCCCTGTGTGTTGGCATGGTTGACCTCTCTGAAATGACTGTCTGCAGGTTGGCATATCTGAAACTGAATTTACACGCATAGCCTACTAACAGACAGACAGATAGAGCAGCAGACAGGGTTGGAGGGCAAGCTTTCCATGGCATCAAAGTATCTCAACGCACATGTTGTGGAGCACTCCACAAATCCCCAACAGGTGCCTGGATCAGAAATGGCTAAAGAAGTAAAGTAGGCCACAGGCTGCATATCTATGGGCCCCGCAGTGCTGTGCTGTGCTGGGCCATTTTGTGTACTATATATATAGCTGACAAAGCACATTTGTCGTCTCTCGATTTGTTCTGTGCTAAGCACAAACAGAGAGATAATAACTGAGGACAGGAGGTCAGTTGGTTTGGGAGAGAAGGTCACTCATGGACTCATGGACTCATGAACAGTCCCAAGCTTACTGTATGTATGGAATCCGCATCTTGTGCCAAATATCAAACACACTCTGGTCCCTTGAGCCACCTCTACCACATTCACTGTCTGATTTGTTTTGTGTCCAGTACAAACAGGGAAATAATAACTGAGGACAGGAGTTCAGTCCGAGAAGAGGAATTAGGTGAGGAGGTCAGACGGAGCAACATGATCTCATAGAATTCTGTGGAATGGACATGGACCTCTGGGACACGAAATCTGCGTCAGTTTCATGAATTTTGCCAAAATTCTGTGTTACGGTCACGGAAGAATTGGACTCACGGAAGTACTTTCTCTATATTCCCAAATAGTGCAGCAATTACCTCAAACAATCTTTCACTTGGTGATACAAGCATCAAATTTGGTTCAGAGGTGCTTCAGACCCTACCATTTTAGAAAAGGTCGCTATCCAGGTGAAAAAACAAAATGGCGGCCATTTTCCAAGATGGCCGCCAATTGAACTACTTTTAAATGGCTTTTATGTATATTTTGATAGACTGATCATATTTTGAATATCTTTGTATGGAAATATATTATGTTGAGCATGGAAAATTCAATGATACACTCAAAAAAATATTGACAATTATAGTATTTTCATAATTACATATAAATAAACTAACACTCACTGAATGATTGTAAATATTACAAAAACAGAAGTAGGCCTATAATGATTACATGTTTGTTGTTTGGGAAACCTCTCTGATGCACATGATGTTGGATTAGTTATTTTTAGTCCTCACATTTGCAGGAACATAACTGTGTACAGTTGAGGCTAAAGAAATAGCATTTGCATCTTCCTCGGCAGTCAGTCTTGCATCCACATTTTGTCAGTTGCTGGCAACTCTATACAATTGTAGGAAGCTTTGACCAGAGAACTTTCCAGGCCTCACCATCTTTTTGCCACCCCCAGTTGGCAGGGCTTTCAATTTGCATTTTGCACACAGTATCCCGGCCCCATATACAGGCAGTTTGGCAGCGGACCGTTTAACATGATGGACAAGGGATGCACTTGTCGGTGGAATGGCATCATAGGATCTTTGTTTCCGAGCAAACAAGTCCTCATCAACCTTGTCTGTTGTGCTGTTCTTGTCATAAATATTGATGACAAACCTCTCAAGAAGCTTCAGGTCAGTATCTTCAATTACTTCTGGGTATGAACTGAGCTTTTTGAAGACATGAGTCACTTCAGGGCAGACGTCCCATGTTTGCCATGCTGTTTTCTTGCCTTTGCTATGGAAAGCTGATACAACATCACAGCCAGTGAAAGAATGGAAGGACATCATGCTTTTGGATTTCTCTGGCCCAAGATTCAACACCATGTCATGAATTGGCAGCCACCTGATGGAATGACCATGGCCGAATTCGATCCACATCATCTCTAATCCTGCATCCTGGAGAATTGCAAAATTGCTGACTGCAACACTGCAATACCACCTCCTCCACCCAATCTTTATATATCTAACCTGATAGGCAGCAGGTTGATCTCTTGAAATTGTGGTATGTTTGTGGCTAACATGGAATAGCCATCAGAACTACAGCTGTAATGGGTAGGGGGAGCCTTCAACTCCTCTTTTGTATCTTTCTGGCAGAGGCAGCACTTCTTCCAGTCTGTTTTAGTTGTCAAGTCAAGTCGGTTTTATTGTCAATTTCTTTACATGCACTGGTCATACAAAGAATTGAAATTCCGTTTCTTACTTCTCATGCAGACATTGAGATAGACTTTAGGTGTGGACTTAGGCAATTAGACATACATGTAGACAGTACACATGCATTACACCTAGAGTACCTATACAATACCCTTACAGACATATAAAGTGCAAGACTGGGCAACAGCAGACATACCATGTATTAAGAAGAGATATTGTTGTGCATTTTCAGTTATGTCCTATTGTGACGATTCTGATATGGTGATAGTAGCATTGTGAAATAATAATACATATAAAGTAAGCAATTGTAATGTGCAATATTTACAACTATAGTTGGTGGCTAGTTTTCCAGTACAGTCATTAAGTAACAGGCATGAAGCAGCAGCAACATGTGTGTGCATGTTTGTGTGTGCTTTTGAGTTAGTTCAGTGCTGTGTGTGTGTGTGTGTGTGTGTGTGTGTGTGTGTGTATGTTTTTTTTTTTAGTTAGTGCAAGTAGAATGTGCAATCACAATTCAGTGTTGAGGGGGGGCTATCAGTGATAGGAGGGCGGGTTAAGAGTTCAGCATCCTGATTGCTTGGTGTATGAAGGTCTGGTGGTATGGGAGCGGAGGCACCTATACCTCTTTCCAGAGGGCAGGAGACTGAACAGTTTGTGTGCAGGGTGACTTATGTCCTTGGTGATCATCAGTGCTTTTCGGGTGGGGCGGGTGGTGTAAATGTCCTGCAGGGAGGGAGTGGCGCTCCAATGATCTTCTATGCTGTGTTCACAATGCGCTGGAGTGTCTTCCTGTTTTGCTCTGTGCAACCTCCTCCCCACACTGTGTCACACAGCTGATCAGGATGCTCTTGATGGTTCCTCTGTAGAATGCTGTCATGATGGAGTTCTATGTTCCGACAGTCTTGTGTTCCCAGGTCAAAAAAATGTGTACTTAAGTGTACTTTAAGTATATTTAATTTTCTGAAAGTATATTTTAAGTACACTCTATTTATCAAGTACAGTACTTAAGTATGGTATTTAAAAATATACTTATAGTTTAGTGTATTTTAAATATATTTTAAATCATTTGTATTATTAAAGTTATGTACTTAAATATAGTTTTATAAAATATACTGTTAGTGTATTGTATTTTAAATGTATTTTAAGTATATTTGTATTTTAAAAGTAATGTGCTAAGTGTAGCATTGTAAAATATACTATTAGTGTATTATATTTTAAGTGTATTTCAAGTATATTTGTATTTTAAAAGTAATGTGCTAAAGTGTAGCATTATAAAGTATACTATTAGTGTATTATACTTTAAGTGTATTTTAAGTATCTTTGTATTTTAAAAGTTATATACTTAAGTGTAGTATTATAAAATACACTATTAGTGTATTGTATTTAAATGTATTGTAAGTACATTTGTATTTTAAAAGTAATGTGCTAAAGTGTAGTATTGTCAAATATACTATTAGTATATTGTATTTTAAGTCTATTTTAAGTACATTTGTATTTTAAAAGTAATGTGCTAAAGTGTAGCATTATACAGTGTACTATTAGTGTATTATATTTTAAGTGTATTTTAAGTATCTTTGTATTTTAAAAGTTATGTACTTAAATGTAGTATTATAAAATACACTATTAGTGTATTGTATTTAAATGTATTGTAAGTACATTTGTATTTTTAAAATAATGTGCTAAAGTGTAGTATTGTCAAATATACTATTAGTATATTGTATTTTAAGTCTAATTTAAGTACATTTATATTTTAAAAGTAATGTGCTAAAGTGTAGCATTATACAGTATACTGTTAGTGTATTATATTTTAAGTGTATTTTAAGTATCTTTGTATTTTAAAAGTCATGTACTTAAGTGTAGTATTATGAAATATACTATTAGTATATTCTATTTAAATGTATTTTAAGTACATTTGTATTTTAAAAGTAATGTGCTAAAGTGTAGCATTATAAAGTATACTATTAGTGTATTATATTTTAAGTGTATTTTAAGTATCTTTGTATTTTAAAAGTGATGTACTTAAGTGTAGTATTATAAAATACACTATTAGTGTATTGTATTTAAATGTATTGTAAGTACATTTGTATTTTTAAAGTAATGTGCTTAAGTGTGGTACTGTTAAATATACTATTAGTATATTCAATTTTAAGTCTATTTTAAGTACATTTGTATTTTAAAAGTAATGTGTTAAAGTATAGTATTATAAAATACACTATTAGTGTATTGTATTTAAATGTATTGTAAATACATTTGTATTTTTAAAGTAATGTGCTAAAGTGTGGTATTGTTAAATATACTATTAGTATATTCTATTTAAAGTCTATTTTAAGTACATTTGTATTTTTAAAGTAATGTGCTTAAGTGTGGTATTTGAAAACATACTATTCGTGTAGTATATTTTAAGTGTATTTTAAGTGTATTTGTATTTTAAAAGTAATGTGCTAAAGTTTGGTATTAGAAAGAATATTTGAAATGTACTTTAAGTTAAGTATGATTTTAGTATATTAAGTACACTTGTACAAAGTTTGATTTTAGTACCAAAAAGTCAACTTGAAATGTGTTGAAGCTCTACTTAATTATATTTTAAGTGTATTTAAGTATACTATAAGTTGTCCCAAAATAACACAACTTAAGTATGTACTTCTGCAGCATGCTATAAAGTGCTTTCTTATGACCTTGAAATAGATTTGTAGCATATTTCAAATAGTTACACTTAACCACATGTTAAAGTACAAATTAAACATCTTTTAAAGTTAATTAGTAAGTATATTTAAAATGTACTTACAGTTAAGTATGATTTTAGTATATTAAGTACACTTCTGCAAAGATTGATTTTAGTACCAAAAAGTCAGCTTAAAATGTGTTAAAGCTCTACTTAATCATAGTTCAAGTGTATTTAAGTATACTATAAGTTGTCCCAAAATAACATTCTTTAAATACACACTTTTGAAGTATATTTTAAATACAAAAATACATACTTATTAAGTATATTAAGTACACTTTTTTTCACCTGGGTACTTTTTTCAACCATCATTTTAGTGTATTTTAACCTAGGCTTATTTATAAATATGAATATATTCATTATGCTTTGTAACATTAAATAACCTTCCACCTTCAATTTTGTTAATGTATTTTCATGGTAAAAACACCATATTGAAGAGCACAAACAGATCTTAAAAAGGCATGTAAGGCCTTACCTATTAAACTTTTAAGCACAATACTGAAGTCTGTACTTAAGTTGTGTTATTAGTGTATTAAGTGCACTTTAAGTGTACTTTTTGGTGCACAAATTAAACATGTAAAAGTGTCTTTAATTCGATAAAAGCATACCACCACCAATGATTTCTAAGTATTATTATTATTAAATATATAAAAGTATACTTAAAGTGTACTACTCAAGACTATTACTTCAAGAACGTAATTGTGCCTGTTGAAGAACAGGTAGTTGTGGTCTAGTGGTTAGAGTGCAGGTCTGTGGTTCAGTGAGTTGAGGGTTCAAATCCTGGTTGAGGTAGTGGTTGTTGTCTGAAAGGAAGGTTCATGTGAATGGCTGATGGTTGTGAACAAGACAATGTACAATGGAAATGAGCAATTAGAGATTACATTAATGTTTTTTTTCATATACTTTTGAAATATATTTAAAGTGTACTTAAAATAAATATATTTGAAATGTGCTTAAAGTAAAATCTACTTGTAGTATACTTAAAATACATTTAGAGTCAATACACTTAAAATGTACTTAAAGCGATTTTTGTGAATATATTTGAAATGTACTTAAAGTAAAGTATGCTTTAGTACATTAAGTGCACTTGTACAAAGTTTGATTTTAGTACAAAAAAAGTAAACTTAAAATGTGTTTAAGCTCTACTTAATCATACTTCAAGTGTATTTAAGTGCACTATAAGTTGTCCCAAAATAACACAACTTAAGTATATACTTCTGCAGCATGCTATAAAGTACTTTCTTGTGACCTTGAAATAGATTTGTAGTATACTTAAAATACACTAAACTGCATGCTAAAGTACAAACTAAACATATTTTAAAGTGAATTAGTAAGTATGTTTGAAATGTACTTAAGTTAAGTATGATTTTAGTATATTAAGTACACTTGTACAAAGTTTGATTTTAGTACAAAAAAGTCAACTTAAAATGTGATTAAGCTCTACTTAATTATATTTCAAGTGTATTTAAATATACTATAAGTTGTCCCAAAATAACACAACTTAAGTATGTACTTCTGCAGCATACTATAAAGTACTTTCTCATGACATTGAAGTAGATTTCTAATGTACTTAAAATGCACTTATCCGCATGCTAAAGTTCACATTAAACACATTTTAAAGTGATTTGGTTAGTATACTTATAATGTACTTAAAGTTAAATATATTTTTAGTATATTAAGTACACTTATACAAAGTTTAATTTTAGTACAAAAAAGTCAACTTAAAATGTGTTTAAGCTCTACTTAATTATATTTCAAGTACATTTAAGTATACTATAAGTTGTCCCAAAATAACATTCTTTAAATACACACTTTTGAAGTATATTTTAAATACAAAAATACATACTTATTAAGTATATATTAAGTACACTTTTTTTTTTACTTGGGTTGTCTCAGGATTTTTCTCATTTCAATTTTTTTATGTAAAAAAACATTCCTCATTGTGAGGTTAGGATTGGGGATTGTTTTGGTCAGGGCAGAACTTAAATTGCTATAGCATTCTTTTGTTTACTATAGAATTTGGAAGCAATCTTCTAATGATAGACTTATGATATAGAGAATATAGAACGTACTTCTGTGTCCATAGTACAGGCTTTTGACGAAATGAACCGCACAGTGTTAGATTCACAGATTTTGTGTCCCAAAGGTCTGTGCATTCCACATAATTCTGTGAGATCAGACTGGGCGGACTGGTGACGCTTCCTCTGTCACCAAGTGTCTCTTTTAAACCGTCTATCTGTGGATATGTGGCTGGATGTGTGATCCACAAATCATTGTCTCCACTGAGTGGCTGGTGGCAAATGTCAAACAGTGAACTCTTCACCTCTCCCACATGCACTGTTTGTGATTTGTTCTGTGCTCAGTGCACAGTCGTATAATAACAATAATATCTGGATAACAACTCTGAATAGGATGTCTATCAATCAGAGAGGCCAGTGTGGAGAGGAGGTCACTCATAAATGAATGGGTCCATCAGGGCCGGTGCAGTGGGCATAGAGAGACAGGGCACCAAGTGTCTTGTCCCACAGAACTAGAACGTGCAGCGAAATCAGCTGCACTCGATCAGATGGTTGACGCTATGTTTGCAGATGCCAATTTCTAAATGCATACAATGTAAGGGGGGTTGCTCACCTGGGACACCAAACAGAGTAGAACCGGCCCCGGGGTCTGTTCCCTTGTTGCCATGTGTCTGTGAATGGGATATGTGGTGGCAAATATTAAACGCATGTTTGTTTCTGTGCAAACAGACAAACTATAACTGGGAAGGAGAGTTCAGATGACTCAATTCCCCTGTTGCACTGTAAGTGTCTCGGTATGCAATCCACGGCAGTGTATGCAATCCAAGGCTTCTGGAAAATGCTGAACACATTGATCCCTTAACCCACTTACCACATCCGTTCTAGGCTACTTGATATCTTCTGTGACCAAAGCAAACAGTGAAATGATAACAATGGGTAGCAGGTCAGTCAGAGCAGTCAACGGGAGAGGAGGTGGATTATACTATGTGACAACTACATGTTCCCTCAATCGGATGCACAACTTTTTGGTATTGACTACGTGTCCAGTGTGGAAAGCTTGTATATGTGTGTCCTAAATATTTAAGATGTTTTGTCTTGTATGAGTGGAGATCCCTTATCTGCAAACCAAATCTACCTTTGGGTACTAATAAAAATTATCTAATCTAAAATAGGAGGTGGGTTAAAAGAGTCAGAGTGGATAGGATAGGTGGGTTAGATAGGACTCCGTGGAGACACTGTAGGTGGTGCACAACAATGTTTCCCAACCTCATTTGTCTTGCTTGCATACACCCTCAGCCTTTTGCCATGCCATTAGTACCAGTACCCCCTAATTCACTCTACACCTCTCCCTCTATGTCAATGTAGCTATACTCCAAACTTTTGTTATCATTACACTTTTTCCATATATGATGTGTGATCCCGTACCCCTGGTGGTGCACGTACCCCTGGTTGGGAACCCTGCGTAGAAGGATGAATAATTCTGTTACAAGATGTCTGTCTGTACAGTAAGGGATCCTTGTCTTGTGGAAAATATGTGAAAGTGAAGTGAAAGCCCTATTTGAAAACTTTAACTCCAACTGGCGGGTCGGGAGTCGAACCGGCAACCATGTCTGACGCCCTAACGTCCTAACGCTAACCCATGACTGCCCTTCCAAATATCAAACACATGCACATTTATCCTTTCACCTAACTACCACATCTGTTGCCTCTGATTTGTTCCCTGTCTAGTGCAAACAGTAAAATAATAACTGGAATAAATAAAATAATGGAGGTTGGGCAGACGAATGAGTAGTTCCCTTGTTGCTAAGTGTTTACCGTGCAATCCGTGACTTCAGCCAAATGTCAAATACATACATTGGTCCCCTGGAGTAACGACCACCAGGGGACCAACTTTATGTATTGTCGTTAGCTAAGCACGACAGAGGTGAGTCAAGTGAACATGCCCTTGGCAACTGTGAGCTGCTGGGAGGGGTACATAGATGAAAGCCATTTATCTGTGTGCTTTGGCACCTCGTTCAAGGCAGAGCTATTTGGAAGTCAGTCGTGTCCTTCCAAATTAACCTATGACTGTGCTGCAGCAACAGTAAATACATTTACATATCTTCCATAAAAATTTAATTCTCTTTTCTGATTGGCTGATGAGGTGCAAATTAGATGTCACCATTATACTAAGTATTTTGGGGGGGGGGGGCTTTTTCGCCTTTATTATCATAGGGCAGTGTGAGAGTAGACAGGAATTGACTGGGAGAGAGAGATGGGGCAGGGTCGGGAATGGACCCAAGCCGGATTCGAACCGGGGTCCCTGTGGGTGGGCATGCAAGCCCAAATGTGCCCCCCCCATGAGGTGCAAAAAAGCTATTCCATGCTCCACTTTTTCAGTAAACAGTGCAATCATTAGTGTTGCACCGATACCATTTTTTGGCCCCGATACTGATACTCGATACCTGGCTGTGCAGTATCGGCCGATACCAATACCATACCGATACCGATAAGACCCTATTTGAAATGTATATATATGAAGGGCTGTAGGGCATACTACTTGGATGTAAAATCATTGCATGGCTTTGTCAGGCTGCTGCTTACCTTTGTGAAACAGGAAAAAGGCTAATACAGAGTGAATCCAGCAAAACTTTTTATACTTTCTAAATACCTCTATACCTCTATGAAATAACTAATTTCAAGGCTGTTTAAGTGTCATACAAGCACCTGTAAATGGTATCGGTGCCCTATTTGTTGGTACTCGCTGATACCGATACCACCATTTTAGTGCCGATCCCCTGGTATCGGTATCGGTGCAACACTTGCAATCATGCCATAAAATCATGCCATAAAAACAAAATTTAAAAATTAAATGGGAGATAGAAGGGATAATAACAACTTGATGGAGTCAATATTTGTGTGAGTACATATTTGTCATTTGTCCTGTTTGTGTCAATCAGCATGCTTCTGCATTTCCCTGCCACCTTGTTCCTGCATGTGCATTTGCAGTGGAATAGTAAATACAAAAACCCATTTATCTGTGTGCCCTGCCACTTCATATGATACAGTTTTGTTGTTTGTGCATTGATGATCAGGTCTTGCCTAATCAAACCTGTGACTACGCGACTGCTTGCTACTGCGAGCAGACAGATAAACATGAAAGCAAATAGGAACCCGAGCCGGGCACAGGCTGTTTGTTGCTAACTTACAGAGTTGGTGCTGCCTGCTGCTGCTATACGTTTCATGGAAAAAGTTGGCACGTGAGTCGTGAAATCGGACTCCCATGAGGATCACCTCTGACCCTTTGAGAGTCGTCGTTGGACATACACATACACTTACACTTGTACACATACACACACACACACACACATTCTGCATATTTCTCTCTCTCTCTCTCTCTCTCTCTCACGCGCGCACACACACACACACACACACACACACACACACACACACACACACACACACACACACACACACACACACACACACACACACACACACACACACACACACACACACACACACACACACACACACAGGATTTGGTCTCAGGCCTGGATGAGGCTGTCAGCGGCCCTGCACACACAAACACAGATTACTTAATTTGATTCCACATTACTTCAAACACATTTATTTCATATTTTGCATGATTTAATATCGAAAAGAAACAAATCTGGAGAACACACACACGTGTACGCACAGAGGTACACACACACACACACACACGCACACATTAGTGTGGTCGATGGGGGCATGAGCCATGCACAGACAGCAGCAACTGCACGGCTTATTATTAAGTGGATGAGTAGTTGTGGACAGGACAGGGACCTATTGCAGTTCTGCTTACGATGCCTCCTGTATGGCCTTGCTGATGGAAGACATTCTCCTGGGTGTGTGTGCATGTCTATGTGTGGGGACGTGTTGTGAACCGCCTAGCTCTTAGGAGGTGGGACCGTCTGTACTGCTGATAGAAGACTTTTTCCTTTAGTGTGTGTGTGTGTGTGTGTGTGTGTGTGTGTGTGTGTGTGTGTGTGTGTGTGTGTGTGTGTGTGTGTGTGTGTGTGCGTGTGTGTGTGTGTGTGTGTGTGTGTGTGTGTGTGTGTGTGTGTGTGTGTGTGTCTGTGTCTGTGTGTGTATGTGTGTGTCTGTCTGTGTCTGTGTGTGTGTGTGTGTGTGTGTGTGTGTGTGTGTGTGTGTGTGTGTGTGTGTGTGTGTGTGTGTGTGTGTGTGTGTCTGGTGGTGGTGGGGGTTGCTAATGGAGAACTCACTCCTGTGTGGGCTGTTAAGGTGCCCTCTGAGAGCCTAAATTGCGCTTAATTTGCACCCGCGAGGGTTGGTCGCTTGGTCGGTCGGTTCCGAGAGGGCCCCCAGAACACTATGTGCACCCCCAAATGGCCCAAAACGCAGAGGCAGCTGCGCTCTATTAAAGACTGCAACTATTTCCAGAGACGAGACGAGTGTCTTTCTCAGCTTTCATCCGCCCGTCTCCCTCTCTCCCTGCTGGGGTGACTGTCTGCATGGTTCTTGGTTCCCCAGACTGCCTCCCTGCCTTCTCCTCTGCCCCATACCATGGCTCAGGGAGGAGACTGTGGGGCAGGTGAAAGTCTTCCAACTCTAAGTTTCCACCACAGTTCAGTCCTTTGATGATGCCTCTGTGGCACCCTCTGATGTTGACGGAAGCTCCTGTTAATGTGCAATGTGTATAAATGGCACGAGTGGGGCAAAGTGGGGCAAATGTTGGAGGGGTGGGGGTAAAACAGCATAAGACTCATGGGAGGGGGAGGGGCAGGAAGAGAGGGTGGGGTAGGGTTGGGGGTCATGACACGTCATGAGTTCCCTTGGTAACCAAGCTGAAATGAGCGCAGACTAGTGGTCACTTGTGTAAATTAAATATAAACATAAATAAATAAAAACACTCCCACATTTTAAGTGTAAAAAGTCCCTGGTGCAGAGGTAGACTGCCAATGCTCTAGAGAGGTAAGACATGGAAATATCCCTCTCAAGAGTATCATGTCTCATTTTAGCCATTACTCATTTTCATTCACTCACTTACACACTCGCACGCATGCCTGTCATGTCATGTCTTCATAAGCATTCATTATTTTAAAACTTGCCTTAAAGATAGAAGCCCTTTTCCCTAGTCATAATCACTTCTAAAAATGATCCACTGAGTAGTGAGAGGGAAGAGGAGAGCGAGCGCGCCGAGAGAGAGAGAGAGAGAGAGAGAGAGAGAGAGAGAGAGAGAGAGAGAGAGAGAGAGAGAGAGAGAGAGAGAGAGAGAGAGAGAGAGAGAGAGAGAGAGAGAGAAAGAGAAAGAGAATATTAAAAGAGTCAAAAAGAGTGAGATAGTTGAGAGGGGGGCAGGGAAGAGAGGAAAGTTTAAAAGAGCAGAGCTGGAAGTGAGAGCAGGCTTGCTGAGTAAGAGGTGGTGCTGTCACTGTGGGAAAAACAGGCTGGCTAAGAGTTGTGTGTGTGTGCGTGTGTGTGTGTGTGTGTGTGTGTGTGTGTGTGTGTGTCTGTGTGTGTGTGTGTGTGTGTGTGTGTGTGTGTGTGTGTGTGTGTGTGTGTGTGTTTTGTGTGTGTGTGTGTGTGTGTGTGTGTGTGTGTGTGTGTGTGTGTGTGTGTGTGTGTGTGCGTGTGTGTGTGCGTGCAGCCGTCTCTGTTCCAGGTGGGCTCGGGTGGACGCTTCCGCTGCCCGTCCTGTCGGCATGAGGTTATTCTCGATCGGCATGGCGTCTATGGCCTGCAGCGCAACCTGCTGGTGGAAAACATCATCGACGTCTACAAGCAGGAGTCCGCCAGGTGAGCTACAAACACCAGTCAGCCGTGGTTAGGGACGTGGTCTTAAGATCAGAGGGTTACAGGTTCAAATCCCGCCCTGCCCTCTCACTACACCTCCGTCTATGCCCCTTGAGCAAGGCACCTTACCACCACATTACTCCGGGCCTGTAACCAACAACCTGTAAAATAACGTCGAATTGGATAAAAGTGTCAGCTAAGTGTAATATAATGTAATGAGTCGGACAGGTGAGTTACAAACAGGGGCGTGGTGATGGGTGAGAGATCTGCTAGCGTCACTATTGTGAATGACATTCTACTCCAGCTATCACACAAGGCATCCTCAACAAGCTTTCCACTAATATTTTAAACAAACCTTTGGTGATTCTGTTGCCTTAGCAAGCTTAGGTAGTTTATTTAACAAGGTGGCAATATCTACCCTTTATGGTGTTTGTTTTGTCTTACTGTACCTACAACACTGTACTGTATGTCCCTTCAGTTCTAGGCCTCCACCAAAAGTTCCAGTGCCGATCACCTGTGAAGATCATGAGGGTGAGAAGTTGAACATCTACTGCATCACCTGCAACGTGCCCACCTGTTCCCTTTGCAAGGTGTTCGGAGCCCACAAGTCCTGCCAGGTAGCCCCTCTACCTGAGGTCTACCAACAGCAGAAGGTGAGTGTGGAGTGTGTCCGGTCCGCCAAGCGGTTAAACAAGTCAACAAACAAAGGAAGTTTCATCTTGCTGGCATAACTGTGGTTGTGGACGTGAATTCGAAAACAATCAGTGACAGTGTGACGGAGGTCATCTTGCACCTGTTCACCCCCCTCTGGATCGAACATGCAACCTCGTCAACTACAACAGTCCGGCAATGGGAGACACAGTACGATACCGCTGGGCCAAGAGACTAGTCTCTCGGCCCAACGGCACGAGACTGTATGAGGCTATCGGAGGGAGGTTTTACCAACGTTCCACGCCAACTCTGCTAGTTAGCCTCCGTTACACTGTGATGTACACCTTTACAACCTCCACTGTCCAAAATGAGGTCAATCTTAAAAAGTAGCTAATTTGCACTAATGTTCAAATTAATTTTCTTTCAGACCGAGCTCAATGATGGGATTGACTCTCTCGTGGCCAGAAATGACCAAGTCCAAGGTGTCATCAATGAGCTGGAGGATACCTGTCAGAGTGTAGAGGTAGGCTTTGTTCAAATCCATTATACACCATCGCTTTGTACTGAGCAGACATGGGCGTAAGCTTCAGCCACCAACCATCAGCCAATTGCTAGTAAAACAAGAAAGCGGGTGATATGCAGTAACAGCTTCAAATTGTAATCACCTAATAATATATTCTCCATAAATGTATAGGACAATAGCAAGGCCCAGAAGCAAACCCTGTGTGAGAAGTTTGATCGCCTCTCCACCATCTTGGAAGAGCGGCGCAAAATCATGGTGCAGCGCATCACATACGAGCAGGACGAGAAGACCAATCACACGCGATCGGTGGCCTGCAACTACAGGGAACAAGTGGACAGCAACAGGAAGCTGTTGGAGACGGCACTGCGCACCATGGAGGAGCCAGACATGTCCATCTTCGTCCAGGTCAGTGTTTCTCAACAGGGGGGCATTGAGGGAGCCCTTGGGGGGGTGGGGCGTGGAGAAGGATACAGCTGAGGTCGAGGGGCGTTGGGAAGCTTGTAAAGAGGACAAGGGGGTGTTTGTTCAAAAAAGGTTGAAAAGCGCTGGTCCAGGTAGTACTCCCTCTGCAGTACAGCCTCTTACTCCTGGCATGATTTTTCAACGCTGTTTGACCAGGCGGCAATGTTGGACGCATGCCCGTTGCGTGTAATGTTGACGCAGTTGCCTCGACCTCCTAGATCTGTCACTTAAATCTTACCATCAGTTAAGTCATGTTACCGATAGGGTGTGTCAGTTGTAGACGGCAAATGTATACTCTTGAAATATGGCCACCTGGTGAATGAGTTGACAAGTGACATATTTGAATGATACTATGTAGCCCTCGGAGAGGACTGTAACTCCTTAATACAGCATAATGTTGGAAGCTAGTGTTGATTTAAAATGGCTGGCTTTGTCCAGGTAGGCCCTCTGAGAGGAGCATTATAAAGCCTAAATACTGTATGTTGTTAGTGTTGATTTGACATAATCATCTATTATAACTTTGTTATAAACAGAGCCAGTAATGACTTTGTACCAACCAAGCATCACTGTCAATGAGTAAACAATGTACTCCCACTGATAGAAGGGTACCAGTTATGTGTGTGGTGTTTTGAAGCAGAATGTTCCTGATGTCGTAATGTTCTAATGTTGTAGCTATATTTTGACAATATTGAATTTCTTTTTTTTTCATCAACACAGAGTGCAAAGGGACTCATTGAACAGTAAGTGTTCATTAGATATTTGTTGATCCTTGTTTGGTATTATTTTGTCTGTAGAGCTAGAGAGGAAATATCTGGATATTCATTAGCCTTGTGTTTTCCTTATCAAACTCCCAGAGTCAATGAGGCGGCAGGTGCGTTTGTCATTGAAACCCTGGAGCCTGGCTATGAGAACATGGACCACTACAAGGTAAACTTCAACGTAGAGGAGAGAGCCCTTTACCAGCTTGATTTCCTCAAAGGTAAACCACTGAGTTTCTTTCATAAAATAATAGTTCATACATTTTGTTTCATAACCCCTATAATGTTTTGTGTAAACTTTGACTTCAGTGCCTTGTTTCTAAACAGGAATTGAATATTTATTTCAGTAGGCTAATGACTGTAATGCACAATGGAAGCATAGACTACTGTTTCTTGTTGGTGTTTGCATGATCTGGAGTTTGCACCTGTGTACAATATTGTTTAATCTCCCACAGCGGAAGAGGCGGAGGAGAATGAGAAGGAGGAAGAGGAGGAGGAGGAGGAGGAGGAGGAGGAAGAGGAGGAGGAGGAGGTTCCAGAAGAGCTGGAGGAGGAGCCAGAGTCGGAAGAGGAAGTGGAAGCGGAATACGAAGCCGAAGTAGAAGCGGAGTCAGAACCCATTCCAGAACCTGAGGAAGAATTAGAACTAGAACTAGAACCAGAACCAGAACCAGAACCAGAAATGGAACCTGAACGAGAGTATGAGGCAACCCCTGCACCTGAGGAGACAGACGAGCCAGAGCCAGTGCTGGAGCCGAAGACTAATAGTTGGGCTGTGAAGGACTTTGTGGAGGAGAATAGGGAGACAGTGAGGGGACAGGCTGAGGGTTGCGCAGAGCCCAAAATGGAAGAACTGCTTTGTAAACATGAATATGAAGGGATAAGCGCACAACAGGTAAAAACAGCATCTACTTTTTTAAAAAACGTGTTACTTTGTGGTGGTTACATTTGTTGTTTGATTACCATTCTCTTCCCCCTCTCCAGACTGAATCACCCCTGAAATCTAACTAATGTGCTTTGATCCCCTTGCTCATCTACAAGTTTTACTTAATATAATGGTCATAATACGTAATATCATTTTGTTTTGCTATGTGACACTACATCATTCTACTAGCAATTCTGTCATAACCTCTAAGACAGCTTCTCCCCCCTCTGACCCACCTCGCAAGGATAAGCAGGTGTGCTGGCACGAGCAGCGTGATGCAGGTGACTTGGGAGCCCAGGGCGTTCCAGCAGAGGCTAGCCAGGATGCCATGCTTTACCCCAGCTGGTACAAACCCAGCAGCTGGCAGCAGGTGTCAAGTCCTGCTTGCATGGCTCTCGCCAGCGAGCCCATGCAGCAGGCGCAGCCAGACTTCCCTCCCCCGGTAGTAAGGGACCCTTTACCCTCCCTCCACCCCCAGCAGCCACAGCCACAGTCACAGCCCCAGTTCCAACAGTCCTTCCCACTTCCTGCGTGGATGGGAAGTGGTTTTATGCCCATGGCCCCAGAGATCCCTGCCAGTCAGTTCGCCAGGGTAGCTTCCGAGACTCCTCCCCAGGGCAATCTGTCTCCCCGACATCAGGCAGGCGATGGCCGTCCAGATGGGAAAGAGCACCCTGCCAACCAGGGGCTTGGTACGGTTGCCATCTCTCCACAGGTCAGTTCCGTTGTCGTCCAGGTTCTTCGTTATAGGTCATCGTATTCCGGCGTGACTGGTCGATGGATCACCTGATCGTTTGATCACCTGATCACCTGTTGTCAGTCACCTGTCCCATCACCACCTGTCCATCGCCGATCACCATCATCACCATAGCTAGTGCTGCCACCGCTGCTGCTGGTGTCATCATCAAGTCACCTGCATATCATGGCTGTGCACGTCTCTCCTGGCCTGGCCTCCCTCACCTGCTCAGCACTCTTCACAACTCATCGTCTTGTGTTTTTCACCTAGTGGAGGGAAGGGCCTTGTGTTTCAGTGCCTATCCCTGAGAAAACAGACCAGTGCCAAATTACTATATTTCGCAATGATGAAAGGTCTCGCTGACCTGATCATCTGTTTTCATAATAAGTGGTTTGTCCGTAACTGTAGAATGTTGCGCTATTCCGTTCTTTTAAGTGATACCATTTGTAATGGGTGCCCTTGCATAACCACTTCAAGGTTTGCAGCCCTTTAGCCTTTATAATGGCAAGACTTTAAAGTATGTAGATAGCAAAAAAAGGATTGGTTGTGTATGACTCTTGAATGCTTGAAACAAAGTATAAATGCTGACACAAGGTATAAATGACATCTTAGCCTTCTACTAATGGTCGTTCCCTCTTGTGTTGGGTAATGACTGTGTTGCTGTGTGCTGACTGACTTCACTTCACTTCACTTCACTGTGAGTATTTCTGCCACCTCATTGCCATGTGCTTCCATCACCTCCATCTCTCTCCGTAGGCCATCACCTTCCTCTTTTACTTCCTGGCTCTGATGGTCATTCTACCGCGGGTCTGGGCCCCCATTCAATACATCTTTTGCACATAGCAGAGAAGAGAGAGAGACAATTTTCCAGGTACTGCTCCGAGAATGGGTTTTACTTTACGTGGATGATATGGTGTTTTTCTGCAGTGCTAGTGCAAAAGAAGACATCGGTGTGGCAGGTGGCCGGTAGCTTCAAAGAAGGACTTGTCAGCACTTTTATATGGCATGTTTTGTTTTATCTTGGCAGAACAACCGTCCTAAGATATTGAGGATCCTTTGCAGCGCCAGATAAACAAAACTGTATGTGTGCCATGGGAATCCATTACTATTCGGGTAGTTTAACTGCTTTGGGAAGCAGAGCTTGGACTCCCATCTCAATTTGATATGAACATTTCTTTCAAATGTGTCGTCTGGTTGCATGATACAAATGTTGATGGCAAAATTGCATGCATTGCATTAAGTTAATTAGTTTGTAGTTGTCATGTAGCATTACAGTATATGTTGGTGGAACTCTTTAACCTTTCAGGATTGCAGAATACAGCATTTCAGAATATGATCAAAACGTATGTATGCTGACAGTAGAACCCCTAGATATGGAAAGTTGCAATACCAATTGCTACTTTCATCCCAAAAATAATGAGATAAGTTCTTGCCTGACTTCATGGCTGTATGTTTTGTGGGCCATTGCAATTCAGAGTATGACGGAAGAATAAACCAAATAGAGAAGGCTTTAAGCCGTCTTGATGTTTGAAGCCCCTCAGAAGACAATGGCTTATGAGCAAGGCGTCTGGTAGCTCTTTGAGTGCCATGGACTTGAAAACGCGCCTTTTCAGAATGTATGGCACAGTGCCAAAGACTTGATATCAAGCCAATTGCGTTTTTTATGGGGGGTGGGGCCTAACAGTTGATCTGGTATGTTTGTTCACATGGACAAAAAACTCATTTTTTATGGCTCTTAAAAAACAGTCAAATGTTGAATAAAAGTTGGCAAACCCCGGTCTGAATTTGAAAATGGCTGGCACTCAATGAGTTAATTAGTGTTTCCATGTCTGAATGAATTCTGGTTGTGAGTTTTGCCTTGGCCTCCCGCTGGCTGCCCGCTGCATGTGTTGCTCGTCGTCACAATAGGGAATGCTTAGCATGGAAATTATTTTGCCCAAGACACTTCCGGTCTTTGTGTTTTTCGAAAAAGTTGTTTTGGGTCCTCAGCCACTTGAATTCATTTTAATTTGCAGGAAGGTCTTGGCAGACACAGTGGATGGATCACTGTTACAATTATTCAGCAGAAAAAAAGGAGACAGGGTGATGAACTTAAGAGGTGTAGTCCTCCCCCACAAAGATCAAATGATACCATCACCCCATATTGTCTTAAAAACAAACCGCTATCCAACAGATTGCTTGACTAATGGATCATGTGCTTATGGAGAGAGAAACAGGAAGAATAGGAAGGATGGAGGGCATTAGAAGAAGAAGAAAAAAAAACAAGCAGCAGATAAAGATACTCAATGTCTGTTCCCTCCCTCCTTTTAGGGCCAGCCCTGCTCACTGGGAGCGCAAGGCAGGAGAGGGACAGGGGCGGATTAGAGCATTGAGGCAGCAGCCCTTGAGTCTCTGTCTGAGCCCAGGCCTGACACCCCTCTCTGGCTGGACACGTAGGCTGACAGTAGGCAGGGCAGTGGGGCAGGGCAGTATAGCAGACATAGACAGCACATGTTGCAATCAAGGCTGTGTGAAGTCTGCATTTGCATGTGAGCAAAGCTAGGAATAATATAGGGCCAATGTAGTGGGTGAAGACTTTTCTTTTACATAAATTATTTCTAACATTCTAAGTCAGTTTCGTTGCACCACTGTACTGTACTGTAAATTGGGTCTTGACACATTTGTTTGTCAGCAGAAGATGACAGGTCGACCTATATACATAAGTCCTCATGCTGCTAGACAGTGTTTTTCCATGGATGCATTCATACCGTCGCATGCTTAAAACAGTTTCTGTGGTCTGGTCATGTGCTTTTTGCACACACACACGAGTTTGAGTAGTTTCACTATAGACATGTGCATGCACATTTAAACCTGCTTCCTCTTTTCTGTCTGTGCAGTCTCTGACACCAGCATACCCGATGCAGGAACAACCCGGTCTTCCCATCAGTGCTGACCCTCCTCCTCCTCCTCGCCTCAGCTTCTCTTTCTCCTGGCTCAACCCTCTGTCCAAAAAGGCAAAGTAGAGAGAGAGAGAGAGAGAGAGAGAGAGAGAGAGAGACAGAGAGAGACAGAGAGACAGAGAGACAGAGATACTCACACCTGTCAACCAATCCAAACGAGCTAAGTTGTAAGCAATTAGGCTTCTTTTTGGAGCTTTTATGGTCTACACTACAGATCCACTTCCAATTCACAGAGATAAAACCCCTAGTTCCTAACGGCAGACCAGAACTCACAAACAAAATGTTTTCAAGCTCCAAAAAAGAGACCCGGTTGCTTGCAGCTGATCTCTTTTGGATAGCGTGACCTGGATGAACTGGGGTCTTCACAGACTGACTGTCAACTGATGCGGCAGCAGCACACATCCATGAAGGACGAACTGTAAACGAAGACCCACAGATGACAGACTACGCTGATTCCCAGCCGGTGCAGCCCAGCGTGCCCTTGAAAAGGGGCCTGAACTGTGTCTGCATGTACCTGTCTCTGTATTGGTCTCGGTTCCTGTTGACTTTGATACCAAATCACTTCTTTCGATTTTTGCCTCTTTTTTAAATTTACTTTTTGGATGGAATACTTTTTTGAGTTTAAACTTTTACGAAATGCACATTTATAGTTTTAATCAGGAAAGATCAAAGTAAGGATTTGAACCTGCCTTGAATTATGTGATTGCTGTGTTCAGTATGTCTTAATGTTTCTGAGCTAGGGCTAGTTATTGCCTCTGTTAAGTTACTGTAAGTATGAGTCAGTATCTTGTTTTGGAAAGTTCTTTGCCATTACAGGTTACACATCCTATCCTAGTAGTTTTCTTTGACACAGTGGTGGCTTTTGTACTGTATGTATTAGTAGGCCTACAAGACGTTGATGTGAAGTGACAATGAATGTGTGATGTCTTGCAGTCAATGAATAAAGGGCATGAATGATTTTAAACCTGTGGATCAGGTTGTAACCCTCAGGAGGACATGCCGTTTAGGGCTTGGCAAATGAACCAGTGCACCAGAAAGAGAACCTTTAATATTCCATGAATTCCAAACATTCCAGAATGAAAGCGTAAGTTAATCTTGTTAAGCAGGTCGATGCACCTGACTGACCTGACCATCCGATAGGGATTGGCAGCGTCTCTGTTGGATGGAGAAAAGGGAGAGGACCGAAAGTCCAGGTCCATTCCTCCTTGCTTTACACTCAGATATGTTTGAAACTGACTTCTGAAGCTACACACCAAGATGACAAAGTAAAAGTTATGTCAGTGGTTTCAATGTTACCATAAGTGGGACAGGGAAAGGGTGGGCTAGGGGAAGATGGGGAGGGAAAAGAGGTCAAAAATGTTGACCCTGGCTGGGAATTATGAGAAACATGAGAAACATGAAAGAACAGAAAATAGGCCTACTCACCTTTGACACATAGGCCTAGGCCTAGCCTATCATGAGTTTAGCATGCTCATATTTTGCCATGCTTTGTTTTATGCAAAACATTATAAAAAAATATACTACATATAAAATTGTATGTCATATCACACAAAATGAAAACACTAGAAAACCTTAAAAACTCAGGCCTACTTATTTTTAGTCAACAATCGACGTCATCTAGTAGCGCCGGAAAGGGAGGAAACGTCAGACTCATCAAGCTGAGTTGGCTGTGTAGCAACCCAATGTAAGTAGGCGGCTGGATGTGAGTGCCCGGATATCCGCCCGAGTATTTACGTCTATTTTACCTCAGCTACTCGCGTTCGGTCGTGTATTTACGACAGTTTAACCTCAGCTACTTGATTTCGGTCCGATTTGAGTCTGACTGAAGGAGGGACATAGGTGCCGTGCGTAAAGAGCCCACCGCACATCGCCGTTTCGGCGACACCAGAAAGTTCCTTGATCTCCCAATCAAAGGAATAGACCCTGTGACATCAAAATAATAATAAAAAAGTATACAATGAAATTATAACTTAAAACCGAATTGATTTGGGTGTGAAAATTAAACTGTCTCAACCGGGCACCCAAAGGGAATTCATCAAAAGATAACGGCGTTACTTTCTCGTCGGCATTATTTTGTGTTTATTATCCAGGAGGACTGAGCTGAAAACTGCAGCAGTCACCTTGCACAGTTCTAGCTGCTCTGAAGCACGTGCGTGTCTAAGCAAATCATCCTGCCCATTCGCAATGTTAAATAAAAAGTTTTGCACAAGGCTAGGCTATAGGCCTAGTATAAAATAGACACTGGAATAGCCCGTTTCGGAAGGCATTAAAGTCACGAGTTTACCCAGTCTAAATGTAGCTAGCACCCGGGAAGTTTCTGAGTTTTACTCCTTACATTAGTGAAACATAATATCAGGATATCCATCAAGTTAAAAGAATATCTGGGCATAACATTTAAAAGTGTCAGTGCAGAATTAAACTGGGCGCTGAATATAAATATTGGAGCCATTCTCCCTCCGTGTCTAGATACAGTCAGAGGCGCGCGCGCACGCTCTTATTTCTGTATTATATGAAAATATCCTAAAACGGTCACAACATCAGAGGACCTTCGTGGTGGAGGATAGGCTACTTGCGGCGGGGGCCGAGACCGAGTTGTTACGGGACACTCTTAATATTATTGAAGGGACAGACCATGCTCGATACTTTACCCGGTCTAAATGTAGCCCTCGAAAAGTTATGCCGCATAGGCCTATTGTGCAGATTGATGCCAAGAACACGTGAAACTAGGCACATTGACTAGAGCCTATAATTTAGACATAGCCTATTCATTTGATTGTGCTACGTAAACTTAAAAGTGTCAGTACAGAATCAAGCGGGACGCTGAAATATTGGAGCCAGTAACTTCGTGTCCGGTGGACAGCCTATTGTGCAGACGTGTGCGCAGTCTGCGCACGCACAACTAATTTCTCTCCCATTGCTAATCAAGCCTCCGATCTCCAAAAAGACACGGGCACTCAGGATAACCGTTTACACGAGCTGTTTAAATAATGTGATGCACGTTCTTCATGACATGGCATGGTTTGGCCACCCTAAATTCAACATGACTGCATTCGCACATAACGTTTAAACATCCATGATGGAATTGTCACTCTTAATGTGCAAGTATTGGATATGAAAAAAGATCCTAAAACGGTCACAACACCAGAGGACCCGTGGTGGTGTGGTGGATATTTGCCGCAGGGACCGAGGCCGAGTTGTTACGGTAGGCTACAGTCATATTATCGAAGGGACAGTCAGGCGACACAGCGCGACTCACATAGGGTAGCTGTGGTACCGCAAAGCATTCCTGATGGCGGAAATGAATGCAAATGCATGCAAATACTCGGGCGGATATCCGGGCACTCACATCCAGCCGCCTACTTACATTGGGTTGCTACAGGCTGTCTACTTGTCCGTGTGCCTGGCAGTGACTGTCTCGTCTCAGCGAATTGTTGTTGTGGGCAAGTCGAGGATACGGGGGTAGGAGTGAAGTCTCGGTCCAACCTTTATTGCAATCGGAGTATTTCTGTCATTCTTCAGACACCTTTCTCGACGTCTTTTCAGTTTTAAACGCCATGGACACAGCCAATCAAGGTACGTTACAAATTACACCACTCGATGTCAGGTCTAATACATTGTTACCAGTTACTACTCTGGTGGTAGCTGTGCCTGTGGTGGTGGTGGTGGTGGACTCGGAGATGGCCGTGCAGCAGGCTTCCTTGCTGCATACCAGGGCTGCAAAATGGGCCCTGGTTTAGCTTCCTTGATAATACGGAAAAGGGAAAGTCATCGGAGATTACATTACTTTGGATGCGAATGTAAAGAAACGAGATATTGCGGAGCCTGTCGTGGAAGAGGGAGCTGCTGTTTATTTATTGTGCTGCTGAATAAAGTCTAAAATGCACACATTGGGGCTAGCTAGCTAATATTAGCAAGTCATTTTAAAAATGCAAACTCAATATCTTAAACGCGCAAAGCAGAATGGGTCTAACTGAAGATATTTTTGCACACAAAGGGCCAGCTGTATTGTTGTGTAATCTGTCACACAGGGAGAAATAAAGACCTACGAACTTCTTGGCAGTTGTACCAGGGAAACCCAACCTGTCACCAAGTATTTAAATGTTCTTGAAAGTCTTTAGCTAGCAGGCGCTAGCCATTTTATGGATATGTGAAGAAGGTGCCATTCTGCCAATGAATCTTCATCATGGATTAGTGAGACGTTTGATACACCGCAATAATTTCTGGGACATCTCCCACACGGAGCTGTAATACCAGCTTGACAGAAAAACGAAAGTTCTACCTTGACGGATATGGAGCAAACTTAATGGGTTTACCGCGACACTGACCGATGTTTCAAAGTTCAGGGAGAAACCAAAGCAGTAAATCTTAAATGGCAAAATTAACCTGTCATAATTTCGCACACAACCTTGGGTCAACCAGCATCATTTGCAGGTTTATTATGGTGCCAGGGCTAGGCCTACACTGTTTAGAAAGAAAAAATACATCATTTTCAAGACGATAGCCTATGGCACACCGTGCTGAACTGCATGATGATGTCAGATGGCTGTTGGCTGGCATGACTTTGCTCGTTGACAGTTGTGGTACCTCCGGAGACGCCTAGTTGCTTAACAGATATCTTACCAGTTGCATCTGTTTAACGTTTAATATCTCAAGTAACTCCTCCGAGGGAAAGCAAAATTCAATCCACAGTGAACCTCTAATGCCAGTGCAACGAAGTGCAAACATTGACATCTACAGTTAACCATAATACAGATCTTGTCAATGATTTGGTTGTAGGTTACTATTGTAGTTCATCCACTTCAACAACACTCTCGTTATCTGCCATTTGTACTGCAACTCTGGCATTAACAGTACAATAGTTCAGTGTTGCAGTCCAACATGATGCAACATTAGACCCATTGTTATCCTCTTGTAAACCAGTCAGGTTCTCTAAATAACATTTGACCAGGTAAGCGTCATTCTTAACTTCAAAGTAGCATGCACAGCTTTTCTGCAGCACGTTATCTAGCTATCAGGCTGTCCATGTGTCCCTCCCTCCATAGGTCGTTTGCAGAGGGTGTTGGGCAGTAAGTAACCCCCCAAAATCAACACGTAGTGTGTAGAGACAAGAACCACAGAAATGCATTTTAGACATTCAATTGTGATGTTGTTGGACAAACCATACGGTTGGGCGATTTGTTTGGCCCTCAGCCTCATTTTGCGCTACATAATTTGGCCCATGGGGGAAAATAATTGGCGACCACTGATCTACTGCTTCATCTACTGCCCCCTCTTAAAGACACAAGAACAGCAGAGTTGAGGAGAAGGGGTGGCACGGCATGGTGGGGTGGGGTGGCGGGGTCATTACTTATTAAATGGAGGGACTGTAAAACCATCCTCTCAATGTGGTCCCACACTCACTTGTTAGACATCAACCTGAACTCGCCCAACAAGGGGCTGGGCACCAACGACCTGGCGGCTGACGGCGTGGAGGAGGGTGCAGTGGCTGCTGCCAGGGTGCTGCCCCCTGGCATGACGGAGGAGGAGGCAGAGGAGCTGCGCACTGAGCTCACCAAGGTAAACAAGAACACAGGGACCTCACAGAGCTGCTCACCAGGGTAAACTAAGGTCCTCACCAAGGCACTGTAACACACAGACATCACTGAGCTATGCTCTAAGCTCACCAAGTAACACAGACACACACCACTGAGCTACACACAACAAGCTCGCCAAGGTACAATAACATACGGACATCACCGCACTACACGCACGAGGCTTACCAACGTAAACAATAACACACAGACCTCACCAGGGTAAACTAAGATCCTCTCCAAGGTACCATAACACATGAACACCACTGAGCTATGCACTGAGCTCACCAAGTGACCATAACAAACAAACGTCACTGAGCTACACACAACAAGATCACCAAGGTAAACAATATCTCATAGACCTCACCACGCACCAGGCTCACCGGGCTAAACTAAGGTCCTTACCAAGGTACTGTAACATACAGACATCACATCACTTGGGTGATATGCAAACCTCACTGAGGTAACCAACAAAACAAACATGGATTTCGAGTCCTGTAGAGTGTTCAGATTTTCTCATTGGTCTACGCAGGACTCTCAAGACTCTCTTAGGCAATGAAATCTGAGGGACTCAATATTGCTTTTTTTTACTTTGTTAAGCTGCAAAGGTGTATATTACATGTTTAGGCCTTCTTCGGGGTACATAGGCACCTTTGTAGCTCACTGAAGTAAGATTCGGACCTCACCAAGGTAAAGAAAGGTACACACTGAGGTTAGCCTTGCCATAACCCTCTGTAAGCTTCTGCACCAAGCTCACAAAGGTAAGGAAAGGCCCTCACTTAAAGGATCCATTATACATACTGGGGACATATTAAAATGTGTTAATCACTGCATGAATAACACCATTACAATCTAACGTAAACAAAGGTACTCACTGAGAGGTACCATTATTCTGTACATATTGGGCCATATTCAAATTTGTTAATTGTGGCGTGAACAGCATTACAATCCAACATCAACAAAGGTCCCCTTTGAGGTACCGTTATACATATTGGGGCATATTCAATTTAGTTACCGGTAATCTCAGTGTAAATAACAGCATTAAAATCCAAGGTAAAACCCAAGGCTTTCGGCTTTTACTTTCACTTCACTTTCAAGGTAGCACACAGACCACACTGAGGTACCATGCAGGGCCCTATTCACATCAGAGCAGTTTAGCCCAGCAGGTAGCCACAACATAAACAGCTCCCCAAGGCAAAGAAATAAATGTCCTTACTGAAGGGAGCCTTGCCTTGGCTCTCTGTAAACTTCCGCTCAATTATTATATTAATATATTATTTTCATACGCATTACATCTGGGGCTGATCTCAGTGGACTCCGTTCTCAGGATGCATTCCATCCTGGTTATTCAGTGAATTGATGGTGGTGGGGGGAGCTGTTTTGGCAGTAGCTCAAATATTAGGGATTGGGTAAAATCCAATCTTATTGTTTCAAACTTCAACAGAGGTTCACCCCTCCCCCCTGAAATTGATACTCAGTTACGGTATGCAGGTTTCAGACCCTCTGTACAAAATTAGAATGAGGGTATGGTGAGATGTGGCTGTGTGACACTGGAGGATCATGCAGGGACGTATTCAGATGTGCTAATCACAGCATAAATAGGTCACCAAGGTCGCAAGCTGACATCACCAAGATACCAATTACACCAAAGGATCATCACACAAGGAATGGGGAAATACATCAGTAATACAATTACACATTTTAATGAAATGTTTACAATTTTAGAAGTTAATTTTAATGCTTTGAAAATTAATAGTTTACAGTCATGTCGTGTGTGTGTGCGTGTGCGTGTGCGTGCGCGTGCGTGCGCGTGCGCGTGCGTGTGCGCGTGCGCGCTGATGCAATACGACTTCTGCTTTGTTGTTGTGGTGCAGGTGGAGGAGGAGATTCACACGCTGCGGCAGGTGCTGGCGGCTAAAGAGAAACATGCAGGGGAGCTGAAGAGGAAGCTTGGCCTCAGCCCTCTCACCGAGCTCAAGCAGAACATCACCAAGGGCTGGCAGGACGTGCAGACCTCCAATGCGTGAGTGCAATGTTCTAGACCGAGAGTTCAAGCTTCTAGAACCATCCAAGTTTCTGCAGAAGGAGTCCAAGCTTTCCAGAATGAGTTCAAGCTTCTAGAACAGTTCACGCTGCTGTCCCCCGTTCTGCCTTCATATTTTTATTTATTTTGGAGGAAGTGGCACGTTCTATTGGCTGAGTTAAACAAGTTCAGTTGTAGGCGAATTGACTTCTGGGGCTTGAAGGTGGTTGAAGAATAGAAGTCTTTTTTCGATAAAACGGCAAACATCACCAAGCTCCTAAAAAGAAGTCCAGTTACTTTACACTTAACTCCTGCAACTAAAGAGGCGACAATTCCACCAACACTTTCCATCAGTTTTCAAGAAAAGTTAAAGCTGCCCTTTCGGCGGTCAATCATCAGTCTTTGTTTTGGAATTTGGACGTGTCCCCTCTAATAGTTCAAGTGCTGCAGCAAAGTTTTTCGTCTGAGTCCTCAAAAATGATCTGAGGGTCATCAGCATGACTGCACAGGATTGTCATGACGTAGTTAAGCTTAAGATATCCCTTGCTTAGCTGCTGCTTACCCGCCCAGCCTAGGCTGCCCAGCCCAGGTGAACCGGTCCCTCTGACTGCTGTTGAGCTTTTTGAGATCTTCTGGCTAGCTAGTGGCTGCCTGGCTGGCTTAAAGTTAAGTATTGTGGACGTGAAGTGGAGCTCTGTGTAGACCAAATATGTGGTACATTGATGGACGACTCAAACAACATTGTCGAAAAACATCACCACAATTTATTGTCTAAAATGCATTTCTTTAACCCAGCCGCACTATTAGCCATCCGGATGATTTCAAGTTGCTTTTGTCTGCTGGCCCTGCTGTCACAGAGGAAATGCTTCTTATGCCCTGTTCCCCCTGCTATGGCCCGTACCCCTCACTAGTGTCCATCTATATTACTGACCCTATCCTGGGTCACCGAGAAGTTGTATCAGATCTATGATGGCATGTCAGTTGTCAAAAACAACAACAAAAAACCCAAAAGCTACAAGGATATTTCTGATGATGCTGAGAACAATACATGCTGCACATATTTAGGTAAATGACCACAAGCTTTGCCAGATCCAAGCACACGTTCGTCTTTCTGTGGCAATGCAGGCTATAGTAGAATAGGCCTGTTAGGGATGGCCTTCATAGCCTACTGCTCATTGTAATGGATCATATGGAGTCCATCCATATCAGTTTCTGTTCAGGTTACTTGGAGGCTATTTCAAATCTATTAGTTATTAGTTCTATAATCGCATATCTCTGACACTTCTTCAAAATCCAGTTATGGTATTACCCTCCCAAACCCAATATTACACCATATTAAATGGAGGCTGGGGATGATTCTGAACGCTATGCTGGCTTTCCCCCTCCTTTAAAAATCCATTTGCCATCATCCATGGACGTTGTAATGGTGCATATGTAATTGCATCAGGAGGTTCTGGTTGGTGCGTGCTGTCGTCCGTTCACTTGCTGGATGACGGAGGAATGGGAGAAGGCTCAGAACCAGGAAATGGCAGCATGAGTCACCTCTGATTCAGCATGAGCTACTGTAGTCACACGAGTTCAGCCACTTGAGTTACCACTGCAGAGCATTTGACACACACACACACAAGCACAGACACAACACCCATGTAAATATGCACACACATACACAGACTTGCTTGTAAATATGCAGACACACACAAATTAAAACATTTGCCCCACGAATGCAGTACATTCAATACACACACACACACACACACACACACACACAGTCCTACAAGGTATCCTGTGTGTCAACCTGATTAGTCCATATCTTCATTTCTCCCCTCTAGTTATGTGAAAACAGCAGAGCGCCTCAACGAGTGGAATGACAGTTTGTAAGTCTAGCTGTCCGTCTTTCGGTCTGCATGCGTGACGGGTTTGCGGTGCCTTTTTTTTTACACCACGTCGGGCTGTCTTTCCGTGCGTTCTTTTGCAGTAGCCGGACTAAACACTTTTGGGCACCTTTTTTGCGGCCAAGTTCTGCACAGACTAAAACCTCTCGTCTCGGCTCCTCTCAAACCTTCATTCACAAGAGTACAGTACCTGCTCCTGTATACGTATCTTAGCAACCAGAGGGTGTAGGTCAACTGTAATGCACACCTTCAGATAACACCAAGTGTACTTACCATGCTCTACGGCACACTGACACAACGTTGACATTGGCATTACACTGTCAATGACATTCACACTTTGCTTTGGTGCGGGAGTTTTTAGCTCCTGTACACACACACACACACACACACACACACACACACACACACACACACACACACACACACACACACACACACACACAATGCACGTACAAACAGAAGCGCCTTTGTGAATGTGGTATTCATGGATAACTTGGGTTTTCTGGTAACCTGCCGAATGGTGTGGTGGTGTTGTGTGTCTTTGATGACTGCACTTGATTGATTTAATATCCTCTGCTATGCCTGAGCAATCTATGTGGTGTTGGTACTAACCCTCGGCGCCTCTGGTAACATGCAGAATGGGGTGGTATTTTTTTGTGTCTTATGTCTGCAGTTACAGTAATATCTGCTGCCTAGCCTGTGTAATCTGTCTGGTGTTGGTACTAACTCTTAGCTCCTCGGATCGTATGCAGAAAGGGGGGCTTTGTCTTATGTCTGTCATCTGTTGGATGTTGTTCCCTGGCGTCTGTGTTTCCATGTAGTAGGGAGGAGTGTTTGTGTTTGTGTTTGTCTGGCCTCATCCTCCTGAATCATCTTTGTGTAGTGGTGATGTGTTTTACTTCTCATTTAGTCCTTGGCTTTTATTTTCTCTTTCTTTCTTTATCCCCTGCATCTCTCTCTCTCTCTCTCTCTCATTCTCTCTCTCTCTCTCTCTCTCTCTCTCTCTCTCTCTCTCTCTCTCTCTCTCTCTCTCTCTCTCTCTCTCTCTCTCTCTCTGTCTCTATTTTTTACCCCCCGTCGCACTCCCCCTCTCTTTCTTTGTCCCTGCTTCTCTCATTCTCTCTCTTGCTCTCGCCCTTCCACTCTTCTCCTCTTTGTTTCTTTTTTCTCTCTTTTCAGTGTCTCTCTGGCAGTGTCTGCTCTCTGTTCTGGCCAAGGGAGCTGTGCATTTCACAGATAGCTTCTTGTGGTGGCTGTGGTGTGGCTGGAGCTCATGAAATGTACCTCAGTTCAGTAGAACAAAAGACAAAAGCTTGCTTTTCTTACAGTCCTGCTCCTGGTTCTCTCTCTCTCTCTCTCTCTCTCTCTCTCTCTCTCTCTCTCTCTCTCTCTCTCTCTCTCTCTCTCTCTCTCTCTCTCTCTCTCTCTCTCCTCCTAGCCTGTTCTCTCATTCTCTCTTGCCCCCCCCACCCACTGTTTATATGTCTTTCTCTCACTCTTTTTCTAGCTGTCTAGCTATCTTCATCATCATACCTCAGTCTTCTTCTCCTCATCCTGTTTCCTGCCTCCCTCCTCTCTGTCACTTTCTTCCCCTCTCCCTTCCTCTCTCTGGCTGAGTCATAAAAGCCTTTTTGTGATTATTTCAATGTATTTTTTCCTCTCTGCTGCCTCTCTTTTCTCTGCTGCCCACCTGCCAGACACCAGAGCTGATTTTTCTGTTATTAATTTATTTAGAGCTGAGTAAGAGCCGAGACCTAGGTAGGCACTGATATGAGGGAGCCAGCCACCGTTGTCTCAGTCCTGCTCTAATGGACTAATGTCTGTATGAGTATGAGTCATATCTGGGCACAGGGGCCTCATGCCAATACTGAATACTGAATACTGCCCCGTCAGCAGCTGATTAGTGCTCTACCTTTTCCTGTGGTGAGTGAAGCACTGCCTGGCCAGCCATGCTCTTCCCCTCCTGGCCGCCTTAACTGCAAAGTGCTGGGGAAAATGCTGCTTACTTATCCATAGTTTCTAACCAGCTAGCAGAAATGCGTCATTGCATTGCAACGTATGTAGTAAGCAAATGTGGTTTTGGAAGGGAAACTCCTGTAGAGTAGGAATTCTGGTTTTGTGAAATTTGCTTCTTCAGGGGAGAATAGTCCAGCCCTTCCAGGAAGTCCTCTACATTTACATTACATTAGCATTTAGCAGACACCTTTGGCCAAAGCGACTTACAAGGAGAAATTTAAAGGTGGGGTTGCAGGTTAACCATTTTAAGAATATGTACTATTATGACGTTGGGGGTTCCGCAGGCTCATAGGAGTCTATGTAGAACCTAAGAATCCTGGGGGAGTTCCCCCAACGTGAAGTCATAGCTTGCAACCCCACCAAGAACAGGGCAAGGCGCAGTGTACAGTTGCAACACTGATAGCATTGCCCTACACAGACACACGTTTGTTTGATTTTACCATAACTACAGTTAGCCACCTTACCAGCTTAGTTGTTTACCAATGGGTAATTGCAGTGCAACCAACCAACATAGTGTAGCTGTGTAGCGTAGCGTAACACAGTTGGCATCTATCTATCTACCTGAATCTAGTTAGAAGAGAGCTCAGTTACACATTATGCACCTCACAGCTTGAGTGAACTTGGCTCACCCTGGCAGGGCAGGCCAAAGGCAAATAACTGGCGAGAGCACTGCAACGTAGCAGTCCAACAGCCAATAGCTGGCGAGTTAACAGTACTGTCAGTACTGCCAGGCCAGCAGCCGATCTCAAGCTAGCGAGCGAGCAGCACTGGGCCAAGGCAGGGGCTATTAAAGGATAACTTCTGCCAATTTCAATATGCTGTTGTATTGCTCATGCTACCCTTGACTTGTCAGTACCCGGTGATGCTGCTTTTTTTTACTCAGCCCTTTCCGAGACCTAAGCTATTCTCATGGGGGCAGACTTTGTTTACATTCAACATTTTCTTAACATAGGCCTACTCCAAGTATTATCCCAAAAGGAATCGCTATTTGCTAGTTGTCTGCTGATGTTGCAGGGTGTTATTGGGAATAAATCGAGACGTTTTTTTGAGATGTAAACAAACGCCTGACCCCATTACAATTACCAGGATCTCAGAAAAGGCTGAAAAAAACCCCAAGTTCTCAGGTACTGACAAGTCAAGGGTAGTGTGAGCATTACAACTGCATGTCCAAATTGGCAGAAGTTATCCTTTAAGTGCTGAGCGAGCGGTCTGCACGGTTTTCCTCCAGTACAGCCTTGGCACTTCCTGTTCCAAATTCCAACCAATGACTAGGCAGTGTGATGCAGCCAATGACGGTTGAGTACCGGTAAGCGCTCCGCCGTGTCCTGCTCCTGCACCACCTGACCTTTCTAGCTCTTGGAATGTTCCGGATGGAGGACTGGTCTTGTCTGAGAAACTGGCCAGACAGGATTCACACTCATGGCTCTATGAGAGATCTTACACCTGCCTCTCAACACACACAATCACTCGCTGCCCTCTCTCTCTTTTCTATCTTTTGCTGTCTCTTTGTCCTTCTCTCTCCCTCTCATTTCCACTCTCTAGCGCTGCACGCTACCTTTTGCTCCTTTTCTCCACCACCGGCCTCTTCCTCTGTGTCTCTCTCTCTCTCTCTCTCTCTCTCTCTCTCTCTCTCTCTCTCTCTCTCTCTCTCTCTCTCTCTCTCTCTCTCTCTCTCTGCTAGTCCATTTGTCAACTTTGGCCTCTGATTGGCTGTGAAGCATCTATGGAATGAGTGTGTAGGATGTACAGTAGAATGCTTTGTGACCTGTGTGTGTGCGTGTGTTTGTGTGTACAGTCACATGAGTGTTTGTACAGTGGTGTGTGTGCGTTTGCGTATGTGTGTGTGTGTGTGTGTGTGTGTGTGTGTGTGTGTACGATGTACAAATATCTTCGCGCCAGGAAAATATCATACACTCAATGCTAATGAAGACGGACGCCTTCTTAGAATGGTCAGGCCTCCAGGCGAAAGAAACCAAATGCGCCGCCTTTTACGAACGGAGGAGTGGTGGTAACAGATGGTACCGGGCGAAATCGGACCAGCCACCACAGTTCAAAATAGGGGACAAACCAATAAGAGTGTATGAAAGGAAGGAAACGTACATGTACCTTGGACACCGTTTTAATGTAGCAGGGGAGTGGGATGAACAAGTGCGAGACATTATTTCGGAATACACCAAAAGACTGCAGAAAATTGATGAATCCCCCCTGCCACTTGTTATGAAATTAGAGGCCATTAGACAGATTGCCCTTGCGAAAGTACAACATCTTTTCGCAAATGTACACATTCCCCGTAAACGTCCTGAGGGAAACTGAACAACACAACTGTGGCGACAGTAAGGAGGTGGTTTGGCCTGAATAGCCACACCTACCCGTGACCTTCATCCACCATTCTGCGCGTTGAGGGTGGACTAGGGGTACCAGACATTGAATGGACCTATATCGCGACTAGGCTGGCCCACTTAGTTCGAATGCTAAACAACGACGATCAAACCGTTCGAGAAATGGCCCGTGCGTCGCTGTTTCTCGACATGAAAAAGCGCAAAGTCCCCCAAGCCAAGGAAACAGAACCCAGTTTTCCTTGGTTTTAGGAAGAAACCCAATGGAAAGCTGGACGTAAGAGCAGTCGGGTTTGGAGTTAGGTCAGATTGGCCAGACCTCAACGACTTGTGTAACTGGAGCGGAGTCAATTTACACTGGTCTCAGTCAGGACTGGTAGACGAGAACATTATTATTAGGAGTGCAAACAATCACCGTCTGCGCAACATTTGGGGATGACGGAGAGCGCGCGCATTCCTTCCAGCATGCAATCGCGCGTCTCTGCTGTCAATCAAACACCAGCAGCGCAAAACGCGCTGGACTGGGCTCAAAATGCAGGGAAAATTAGCTTGTATTTCCTCAGCAGACCAGTCAATCTCCCACAGCATATTTAAAAACGCATCTATTGATGAGGACATTCAGACTTTTACAGCAAAGAGTAGACTGCAAGTACTACCAACCCGATTCAACCTTTCAGTCTGGGTTACCCCAACTCATTCACCCCCTTCTGTATACACCATGGGACAAACTCAAGTCATAGAATCCATGTCGCATGTACTGAATGGCTGCACATTCTACAAGAAGCTGTATATATCAGGGCATGACCGGATTATAGACCTTTATTAGAAAAAACTGCAATATGTTTGCCCCTCACCTGTAACAATGTATACAAACTGTGTTCTAAAATCCCAAATGTTTGCTCCTAAACCAGAATCCAACTGCTTTTAATGGACTGAATGCAAACTAAACCAGACAGTCACTATCATTGATGAGGACAATCGAACTGTTGATATAGTGGAAGTAGGATGTTGCTTTGACTCATATCTAGAAGAAACGTTTTGTGAGAAACTAATGAAGTATCAACCACTTGTGCAGGAAATCACTGTGATGGGCTACAAATGCCAATATACATGTATATAGTGCTTGTATTTGGAAGTTTGGGCCACGTGCATAGACTGGCCACTAGGGGGCTAAGGATGCTTGGCTTCCCAAAAATGAATGCAAAAAGCTTGCTTAAATAATTGGTAGTCGACACATATGGAGAAGAAGGTGCTGTGTATATCCTTGAGACTTTTACCCCACGGACTATTGATCACTGTGGTGACACTTATCTAGTTCATGCCTGAGTATCTTTGCAACTGACAAATTTGTGTCTATGGAAACTCAATTTTGAATTGTGGGCACAAATAAAGAAGTAAACTGTGTGTGTGTGTGTGTGTGCGTTTGCGTGTGTGTGTGTGTTTACACAGTGCGGTGTGTGTGCCCCGTGGCAGTGGGAAGGGTGGCACTGTAGCGGGCTGTGTAGCGTGTGAACGCATTGAGAATGTGCCAAGCACATGTGATCAGTCAGCCTACCTCAAAGTCAACATGGAGAGATACACACACAGGGCAAGCGCCTAAAATTGGCCAGACAATATACAGTACACTATGTGTGTGTGCATTGCTTTATCCTATACAGTATATGTGGTATGAAGGGCGATTTATTACTCAAGTGTATTTGTGCGACAGCAGAAGAGTTTAAATTGAGACCATAGGCCTAGTGCGGATCCATTTATTTTCCCCTCAAACAGAAAATACAAGATACAGCAATTCACCAGTTCAATCCCTCATATTTACAAACCGTGCAGAGAAATGCAACACACTGCTGATTAAATATGTCCTTTTTCGTTGTCCCAAACATACCACGTGTCAGTAAAAGGAACAGTCCAACATTTCTGGAAATGTACTGATTGCTCATCCCCCTTGGAGTTAAACTTATTGAGTTTTACCTTTCTCCTGTTCTTCCAGACGTTCTGTGAGTCTGGTGATGTCACCTCTATTTACAAGCTAGCATGCATTAATAAACCAAATGGGGCCATTAGCTGCTAGCTGGTCCTATTCAGATCAATGATGCATACTAGCTTGGAGGTAAGTTGCGTCACCAGAGTCAGAGAATGGCTGAAATAACGGGGGAAAGGTACAACTCAATTATTTAAGTCAAGAGGAGGCGGGAAATGAGAACATTTCCAGAAATAGTGGAATATTTCCTTTAAAGATTCTACCTCAACCAGGTCATGGTGGTCAGAGGGAGTAAGCTGCATTTAAACGGATTACACTGCACTCCCAATGAAAAGGTGCCAAACAAACAAAAACTGTGACGCAAGAAAGGAAAAAATGATAAGTGTGCAGACATTTTTCTTTCTTTTTTCACAGTCAAAGGAAGTCTTCTGTAAGCACCAGGGTACTGCAGTATCATTTGAAGAGGAATGGAGGAAAATTCTGGACATTTACTATTAACTTGTTGGTGCAGAACCGAAACCTTTGGTCACAAGTCCAACACCTTTACTTACCCACTGACTGGGGTGAACAGTTCAGCCACAACCACTGCCCAAGCCTCTAGTCCAGGGGTATTGAATTATATTTCAACGAGGGCCATTTTTTTCAAATTCCTCCCAGTAAACTATACATATGTATTATGGTTGCCGACTGTCAATGAAAAAAATGTTTGCATTTCCCAGATGTAATTTCCAGCATTTTAACGTCCCATGTCCCGTTTCAGCATGATAACGGAGCCCATACCTTTATGTCTAAATTCCAAAAAAACGATTCTGTATTTGAAGGGGCTTGTGGGGGACCAGAACCTTGCTGTCCAAGGGCCGCATCTGGCCCCAGGGCCGCCATTTGAATATCCCTGCTCTAGTAGTCCATCACCTGTTTCTGTGGAAAATAACATTTGTGACCCTTTATCCTTGGCTGCCCTGTTCAGCCACAACCCCCCCCTCCCCCTCCGAGGCCTGCTCTCACAGCTGTCTGCTGCTTTGGTTGTAGTCATCAGAAATGCTCCCGTCTCCCCTGCCTAGCCCTGCTCTCTCCTGCCCCGCGGGAGGAGCTGCTTACTGCAGGACATCAGTGCATATGCTTCTGGTTGCTGTAGCTGTTACATAATATTTATGTATGCATAATGCATAATACAATACTGTACTTTCTCTTGATTTATTGGACAGCTCGACACTGTTCCCACTAATGCTTGGCCTTGGGCCGTTTTGGGTTGGATGTCTTCTCCACCATCACCTCCCCATTATAAGTGTGCTACACTGTCTATAGCAGTCCATGTGCTCCGTTATGCATTTTACTGTACTGTACATACACACTCTGCACATGCTACATGTGCTCAATGTGCTACATGTACCTGTAGGGCGGTTTAGCTTTGTCATCACCACCGCCACCCCTATAAGCGTGCTGTATCCATGACTATACCATGTTCATGATGTTGCAGGCTAGGTTTAGAAAACCATTTGGCCATTTTTGGCCAATTGGCCATTTTAAAATCTAGCTATTTTGATATTCAACTTTTTAATATTTTAATATTGCATAATTTATATTTATAAGTGTTGTGTTCCATGTTGTTTGTGTAATTTGTAGAACCAGAAAAGAGCTGTCAAACAACATCTCTTTGTGACTTAAATTGGCTGACATAATCAAGGATAAATAGATAGTGTCCCTCCCTCTCAATTAAAACTTTTTTAGTCTGTTTCTCCCTACATATTAGTGCCAGATTAATCCAAATGTAGTTCTGGGGTTCTACCTTGCCAATGAAAAGGCACACTAAGTTGTATTAAAATCTGTGTCGGTCAGGCCCCAAAGTGTCTGATTTCGCGTGAAATTACCTTTATGCATTACTGTATACTAGGGCTGTAACGATGTTGTATGGAATCGAGAAATCGTGACACACAGTCACGATACTGTATCATGATACAAGAGGGCAGTATAGTGATGCGTTTTAAGATACATTTTAAAAATCGTGGGATGTATCAAACCCTAGGTCAAAAATCGTGATACGAACCAAATCGTGAGTTGAGTGTATCGTTACAACCCTACTGTATACACACGCTTTACATGTTACATTAGATTAATATTCACGGTTCATTTAGGGCTTTTTAGCTTATGGCTCTCTGTTGTTGTGCTACATCTACAAGCATCACCACCACTTCTGCTTCTGTGTGCTCCATATACTGTGTGCAGTATGGAGTCGAGTATATACAGTATTTGTACATGCTGGCCATGCTATATTAGCTCAATGTAGATTCTTTGGTTTTAAGTATTTTGCAAAGCTCTGTGTGCGCTGTGTTGCTGTGATGCAAGGCTAAGGCAAGAGCAAACGATAGAAAGATGCATCCCCTGCCTTGTGTGTGCTGCTATCCCCGCAAGCCTGTTTGTCTATAGCTGTGTGTGATTTTGTTTACTGTAACCATCACAGTGTTTTTGATTATGTTGTTGTTTTTGTTGTTGTTGTTGATGTTGATGATGTGTAGCATGTGTGTAATGCACTAATGGTGTTCCCTCCCCATAAGAGAGCCTGTTTGTGTGTTGTGTGTGTCTGTGTGACTTTATCCTTTGTGATGTGGTGATGGAAGTCTTGTCCCTTGGTGTGTGTGAGAGAGACAGAGTGATCATCTTGTCCCTGTGTATGTGTGTGATGTGTGTGTTTGAACATCTTGTTGTCACCCTGTCACCCATATAGATATCTGTCTGCAGCGGCCACCTTCGACGACATAGCCCAGTCTGATGCGTGAGTTGCTACATTACCCCACAAACATTTGACCTTTGATCTAATCATGTAGTGTTCAACAAAGTCTTTATTTGATTTCCTGTTTACTTGCAGTACCTTTCTACCTTTTTAACAACATGCTAAGCAGGCAGCGGTGGGCTGGGATAAATACGCTGTTAGTCTGTCACTGCGGTAGATGCTTGATTGATATTTTCAGCCTTAGAGAGCAATGATTTGCTGTATGTGTGAAGAGTCTCATTCATCCGGGTGTTATGGTAGTCGGAGGAGCTAAGTTGAAACAAACTGGACTAATTTTAGGGTCTTGAAGAAAGATCACCCAAGGACTATATTAGAAGGGAGTCGGACGCAGAGTTTCCATTCTATTCCGTTAAATGGATTTGATCTTCAACTGTTGATTTTTGCAACAGAAAAACTGGTTTCCTGGTTGTTATTTTCAATCAGAAACTGGAAGCTAGGGTGGGACATTGCCAACAATTTTGTGATGGGCAATACCAACAAGGACATCTTTTCCTTTTTTTGGTGGCAAAATCGACAGTTGAAAATCTATTGAAGCAAGCGGTGTCCATATAATCCACCGTGTTTGGTTTCACCTACTGTATAATCCGAAAGACCTCTGAAGTCCTGGCCATGTTATGGAGAACAAGATCCCGAAGTAGTCTTTGGTCTTCAAACTCCAGAAATTAGTCCAGTTGCACACAGCTTAGCTCATTTGACCACTGCTACTGCTGGTTATGTGGTTTTCAGGGTCTCTGATATTGTTTATGTGGGGATTGTTGAGGGGTTACTGTGTAATGCAGTTTTCTTCTTGGGTGCTTCGTTCTCCCCTATGGGACTAACCATAATGCTTTAAGGTCCGTGCGTGCGTGCGTGCGTGCGTGCGTGCGTGCGTGCGTGCGTGCGTGCGTGCGTGCGTGCGTACGTGCGTGCGTGCGTGCGTGCGTGCGTGCGTGCGTGCGTTGGGCCTTTGATGATGATGGAGATGACAACATTGCAGTGGTGGTCTCACTCAGCACTAAGGTCTGTGTCTTGTTTATAGAAAGGCTAACCATTCTAGTCTACATTAGGCTAACAGTGTTAGGCTTACCCTCTGGTACTTTGCTTTAGTTTAGCTCATTACTCCTGAGCAGTATTAGGGGTATTGGGCCAACACTGCTACCCTCACCCAGTGGTCCATATGGACACCTTGCCTTAGTTGAGCAACACATCATTCAAGGGATTTAGCCTGAAAACTGGGTAAGTACAGTAGGCTAATAAATGCGGAGTGTATGTGTGCGCATTTGTGCTTGGTGCTTTTATGGGTTTTCCCCAGTTGTTGTGCCATACCAGATCAAGCTTTTCTCATTGGTTGGCACAAGTTGTGAATTTCTCAATGCTTGCCAATCTCAATCTCAAGTGCTTTTCTTCTTAAGCAGAGCTTGTTTGTGGAGGGTGGGGTAGCCAGCGTGTTTTATTTTTGAAAATCCAGTTGGACTACTATTCTCTGGCCACTCCCTATCATTTGGGTTTAGTGTCCATGTCCCAGTAATCCCTAAACCATATAGGCCCATCAGACTCTTGTCAACAGCTACTTGCAATCTCCATGTCTGACCATTCCACTACCAAAGACAACACTATTTCATCACAATATTTCGGCCAATATACAATATCATGGTACTTCCGATACACTGATACTCGGTAGTACTGTAAATGCCTCTCACAACAATCCGTCTGATGTTGGCACCACATTGCTCTTGTCCATCATGTAGTCCTTCTCTGCCACCTTGTCCTTTATCACCTTCACGACTTTGGTAGTAAATCTATTATAGGAGACAGGACTGGCCAATTTCAAACCGTGCAACACAATTCCAACAAACTGAACTCTAACAAGAACTAGTAGCTAGTCAGGCTGGTTTTAAGGGGTGGGAATCGTCAACTACATCGGTTTGACAATGACAGGCACAGTACAAGCGCACTGAGCTAAAGGGCTGGTCCGATAGCCCAACACTACCGCACTGTATTGAGGCTTCGGGAGGGAGGTTTACTTACGTTCCACACCAAACTCTGCTAGTTTGCCTCCGTTACACTCTCCCCCCTAAACCTCACTCCCATCCGGGTCACTGCACCACTGTGACAGAGGTGTTCCCGCCCAGTTCGTCCCCCTCGGGGATCGAACCTGCCACCTCGTCAACTACATCTGTTTGGCAATGGAATGCACAGTACGACACCGCTGAGCTAAAGGGCCGGTCAGATAGCCCAATGCTACCGCACTGTATTGAGGCTTCGGGAGGGAGGTTTACTAACGTTCCATGCCACACTCTGCTAGTTGGCTTCCGTTACACATAGCATAGACATTTCTTAGCAGGACATCAGTCTAACATCATTAGTTTTATGGCAACCTTGCAAAATGAACAGCCATGGTAAATCCATGGAAGATGAAATGAAGAAAATACATTAAAAACACATTGGTAAATGATTACAAAGGTACTAGATTGAGAGCTGAAAAAAACTCATTCATTTAAATCCATCTTCATTTCATTTATTTTCATTTTCATGTAGTTGTTATGAGTGACTGCTTACTATGCAGCAATCAAATGTACACATTGCGATTTCGGATGTTTTCCCCCTAGTCAAGTATCACCACCTGTCTTGATTCATCAGGCTAAGTATCCAATACCACACACACGCAACCACCACCCATAGGTAGAGTGAGATTGGATGTGGTATTTTAACACACACCACCCATATGGTAAATGAAGAGTGACTTAAGGTACTTAAACAAACCCACTAGGCCTAAGTGTAGAGCAAAGTTGAATACATGTTGACACACCCACCACCCATACAGTAAGTGTACTCAAGGAGATATCCTGCACAGTGGAAAGTACAGAGCAAACAGGCACACAGGCCTCCTCCTCCTCCTCCTTCCTCTCGTAAATGGGTCATGCACTCTCACAATCTCTCATCACCAGGCTACCATCTCTCTCTCTCACTCCCTCACTCTCTCTCTCTCTCTCTCTCTCTCTCTCTCTCTCTCTCTCTCTCTCTCTCTCTCTCTCTGCATCTAATTCCTCGCTCTCTCAATCTTTTTTTCTATCCCTGTCCCCTTTACACTCTCTCTCTCTCTCTCTCTCTCTCTCTCTCTCTCTCTCTTCCAATATATTCACACTTCCCTCTCTTAATCTTTTCTTTCTCTAGCTCTTCCCTCACCTGTCTCACTCCATATCTTTCTAGTATATTCTGTCTGTCTCGCTCTCATACGCACATACACACACCAATACACACTAGTTCTCAGTCATGCTCTGATTGTGCCTCTATGTGTTTTGCATATTGGCGCTTGCGGATGTGCCCAGATGTTCCCATGAGCCTTTTGTCTGTTGTTTTTGTCTGGTCTCCCAGACTTTAGTCTTTTGTTCGGTGTCCTCTTCATACCGCCCTTTCGCACCAACTCTACAGGGAGAAGGCGAATTGGGAGGGCGGGGGTCAATTTGGGCAATACATTTTCAGGCAGCCATTATGATTATTGTGTACATGTTTTAATAGCTTTCTGATGTGCATCTCTCTCTCTCTCTCTCTCTCTCTCTCTCTCTCTCTCTCTCTCTCTCTCTCTCTCTCTCTCTCTCTCTCTTTCTCTACACAGATATAAAAAGACTCAGGAAACCCTGTCGGTGGCGGGCCAGAAGACCACGGCAGCCTTCTCCACCATGGGCACGGCCCTCAGCAGGAAGTTTGGAGACATGAGGTAGCGTAAACACTTCAGCCAGGAGGGCAGGACTTCCTCACCTCCTCGCCTCCCCTTCCTCTTGCTGTCCTCCAAACCTGGACCTTTCCAACACACACCTTTCCTTTCTCACTCACTCACTCTCTGTGCCTAGCGCCAACCAGCAAAGCTTCTCATCCTGTTTCACACATACACACACACATATACACACACATATGATGTGAAAAAATATCCAATTATCTTCATAGAGAATTGAATATTTACTTTTGTAGGTAGGATGTAGACCAGCTGATGCCACTGTGATGCTCCTACCTTTGCAGTTTACTTGTAGTACTCTAAGCAAAATGTGCTTCGTACAAATGCTCATCTTGAAGTCTTTGCTGTTTGGAAAGTTGTTGGCATGTAATTACTAATGACATCATATGTAATTGCTAGTGTAGTAAACTCAGTCCGTGAATGACTTGCTGTTCATTTCTCCTCCCTGTCCTTCTGTTCCTGCATGCACGCCACCTCACCTCACCCAAGCATGCATGGCACCTGCACTCTTTCCATGCTCACAAACCTCTTTTTGTTGATGTTGAGTAAGAGTATGAAGTTAAGATTCCGCCTGTGAAGACACAGGTCATCATAATCTCCGCAACTCCCATGCTGCCTGTTCATGTCTAATGGATTTCCAAAAGGAGTTCCTTTCCAAGCGGTGGATATGGACGCCATTTCTTCCCTTTAAAAAATGCGGAAAAAACTCCTGCCCATTGACCATTTTGCAGTTTTCTTTAATGGCAGGTCTAATACCAATACGTTGTGTAATAACGAAAATGGCAATCTGAGGTGTGCGAAAAAACCACAAGTTCCCTTGAAATAAAACATAGCAACACTCTCATCTTGTCTAACCAGGAGAAGAGAATTTTACCCCGCACCCCCACTCCCCCTCCTCCCCCACATTCCTCCCGTAGAGAATAATGACATGCACCGTTGAACACTAAAAACAGTAGACAGAAAAACAAACGCAGTCTGGCTGATCAAGCATATCACACGTATCGTTAGTTTTACCCCGATGATTAAGAATAATAAAATACAGTACAAGCTGTTTCAAAACCAAGCCAAAACAACTTGATGTATTGTATTATTGTATTAGTCGCGGACTAGATTTGGCAATGCAATGGGACAAATACAAGTAAAACACTATTCCCTCCTGTGCCAAACAGACCTTTGGCCAGTTAGTAGATATTATTCTTTATCTCAAAGGAGATTTAAATTAAATCATGTAGCCTGTTTATTGCATTTAGCGGGAAACTCCATGAATACATATTTATTTATTTACACAATGGTTTATTTATTGGCTGTGGCTTGGTTGTTCCATTCCACACATGGCTTTTCTCAACACGGCACAGCCTTGAACGGTCAAACAGAATAGTCTCTGCAGTGCACCCTCTGGTGTCGTAAGTGTAGAAACTCAACAAAAAGTGAAACTTTCAGACGGTGACATCTTCCATTTTTTTTGTTTCAGTTTTCATTGTAGAAGAAAAGCACAAATCTGCTGCTTTGTATTATCACTTTATACTCATTATACTTTGGCTTGAAATGAACACTATGAAACTTTCAAGGGCATACCTTCCAACACACTTCCAAGGTGTGCAGGCCCTCACGTACGGTACATTTTCAGGTTTCTCAATTGCACTTTTGTATTTAAAATTTATTTTAAAAAAAATTGGCTGATGCCAATCCCCATCCCTGGCATATTATACACTCACTGAGATGAATGGAGTGGCAATAAACTAACTTTTTTTCCATCATCAGCCAAAATGGCTGGTAGATGTTTTAGATGTCACTCACTAATGGGTCAAAGTGGCTAGTAAGTTGGTCTTTTCTACCAGCCAAACTGAAATTTTATCAGCAATCTGCCGTTTGGCTGGTGTTAATGTAGAGACCTGGACATTGCTGTTTTAATCCCGGTATGTATTTTAGACCCTCTGAGTCTGATTGAGCAGTGGGAGGGAGGGGTGCTGTTTCATAAACCGTTGACCCGCTTTAGTTGTGTCAAGCGACCGCTACTGGACTCCCTGCTGCTTTGGGTGCAGACAGGCACCTGCTAAATCTCATCAATTTAACGCAATGCTGACACTTGGGTTCACATTCTCATAGTTTGAGAAAAGAACCTGGAGAAAAAAAGTGAATATGCTTATGTAGCTGTACATTTTTTTCTGCAAAAAAAAAATCCCCATTCTCTTGAAATATTTAGTAATGTCTTTATATGGTGTGTTGTGAAATGCATAACCACAGGCTCATTTTACTGCAAACAAAAAAATCTGGGAAAGAAATTATCAAATTCTCCTTGTTTAATCTCACTCAGACTGCTCCAAAGGCTCCTTGTCTGTGGTTGGTTAGAGTATCGCTCTGGCGTATCTGTCTCATTTCCTATCTCTTATCAGTGACCTACTTCAGCTCAACTCATTTACTCTTCTAAACTAGACCACCTCACCTCACTCTAGCTCTGTGTCTCGTCTGTAATGGGAGTGAAACTGTCCTTCCTTTCGCTGCTTATGCACCTGCCATTCCATCCACGATCAGAAGCCCTATTGCTCATGCATCATTTTCACTCGAATTGGTAATAACTAGTGTTGTGTGCATTTATTTAAACCCAGTAAGCATTCCTATCAATTTCCCTTTCTAACTCCCATTTCCATTAATATTTCCATTAACTCTCATAAACTCATAAATATGCATCCTCTTCATGCCTCATCTACATGCCTCCTTTCTACCAGAGGTGGCCAAAGTAAAAGTAGAAGTAAATGTATGGTTTAAGTACAACACCAGCACATGATATTGCATAGCAGTTATACTACTTATTACATTGCACCTAATAAGGTGGCTAGTTGTTGTTAAAAAAAACTCTAAAAACCCTAAAAAGAAAACAATACAAATTTGATCCAACCAGTGCAGAATCAGGTACATTGCTCTAAAGTAATTGTAGACCAGTCACTCAATGAAGTTACTTGTGTTGGAAGGAGACTATGGCAGCTTTTGATTTCTACTTCTGCTTTTACCTTGGCCACCTCTGCTCTCCACTAACCCTGCTGTAGTAGTCCTAGCTCTCCCTTCAGATGCAATGTCTGCCTCCCACTAAACGGATTGCTTCCATTTCTTTTGTTTTTGTTTACTACTGCTTCCCTTGGCCAACAGAGCTCTGCCTTTCTCCAATTCTTTTGGGTAAGACTGATTTGGGTATTTTTAATTATTGGGATAATCCATAATTCAGTTAATTTATTTGTTCCTCCTCTGCCAATGTAAAAAGATTAGGATTTCTTCCTCCTTCATTAGTTTAAGCTCTGTTTGAATTGGAGATTATACCCCTGTAGTGCTGCTCTATCTGCTCTGCCCTGGCATACAGCATTTGCATGTCTCAATATTACAATTACAGTAGTCTGTGCTAATTGCTAAATAGTGAGCTTTATGATTTATGGGCATGAATTAAACTCGTAATTGCTAAGCCGTGCCTAACCACTGATATGAAGCGGTGGTGGTGTAAGGCAGACCACAGTTCAGTGGCCTATAGAAACACTGAGGCATCAGAAGTACCACAGCAGGCTACATCTAAGACTTGCTATTTAATATTCCATACACACATGACAAAATGTATACATGCAGAGTAACACACAAACATGCAGAATAACATTGAAACATTTTAATAATTGCACATGTATAATAAATAATTATTTCCTGCTTTTTGCACTGATGACTAAGTCTAATGATCCCTCCTAACCACTTGAGGGCGCTGTGCTGTGATCTGCTGTGTGTGTCCTTTCTGCTTGCCTGCCTTGTAACCCGCGCACCTCTTCTCTCCCTCTCTAACGCCCTCAAAGTGGCAACTCCATCCGCCACTCCATAAGTATGCCAGCCATGAGGTAATGTACACACGGGACCCCGCCACACCACCCAGGTCCCACTCATGAGTGTCTCTCTCTCTCTCTCTCTCTCTCTCTCTCTCTCTCTCTCTCTCTCTCTCTCTCTCTCTTTTTTCTCTCTCTCTCTTTTTTCTCTCTCTCTCTCTCTCTCTCTCTCTCTCTCTCTCTCTCTCTCTCTCTCTCTCCTTCTCTCTCCCTCTTTCTCATACACATGGGACACCGCCCTGCCACACAGGCCCACTCATGTCTCTCTCTCTGTCTCTGTCTCTCTCTCTCATACACAAGGGACACCGCCCCGCCACACGGGCCAAATCAGATCTCTCTGTCTCTCTGTCTCTGTCTCTGTCTCTGTCTCTCTCTCTCTCTCTCTCTCTCTCTCTCTCTCTCTCTCTCTCTCTCTCTCTCTCTCTCTCTCTCTCGCGCTCTCTCTCTCTCTTACTCTGACACAGGCCTACTTTATCTCTTTTCAATTAATGCTCTATCTCTCCCTCTTTCTCTCTCTCTCTGAATGAGTTAATGAGTTCTTCATGACTTACATTGAAATAGACATGTATAGTATCACCAGTCTTTTTCTTTTCCATTAGAATTAGCAGGAGGTTCAGAGAAGGACATGTATATAATTAACTCACTTCTACAAGGTATCTACAGCATAGACAGTAGTCAGTTAGCAGCAAGACTAATCTAAGCTAGCTGCTGATCAGCTGTTTAGCAGCAGAGTACCAGAGCTTAGGAAGGCAGAAGAGTGCCAGACCCGTCCAAGGACATATTGCTGCACAGGCCAACCGGGCTCAGGCCCAGGGGCCCAAATGTTGTAGTTGCAAGTCTGTTCTTTCAGTCACTGAAAGGAAAACATGGCACAGTGACCTACTGTGACAAGATAAGCAGATAAGTCACTTCTCCAACTTCAATCAAGACCTTTTCATTATCATTCAGTGGGTTGTCTTTATGGCCCAATTACATGGTGAAAACCAAAGAGCTGTGAAGATAAGTGTAAGAAAAGGGTCAAGTGTTAAGCACACAAATGCACAACAGGAAAATAAGTTGAAACAGAAAGGTTGACTGAGCGCTCTTGTTCTCCAACTTAGTAGACTCCAAACTATGGGTGCTCTTGAAGTAAGAAGACTTAAGTCCTTTCACTTAGAGCGTGTTGGCACTAGGGCCGACTTCAGGCAACTCCAGAGGCCGACAAGGATTGTCCTAGGAAAATAAGTTGGTCATGTCTGGAATTCCCATTTCTGCTGAGTTTCCTGGAAGGTTGCCCCCATTTCTAAGAAAATCCGCATTCACAAGCTACACGCACTGTCATGGTGGTAATTTATAAATAAATAATGAGACTTAGCTCGTGAGTGCGGATTTTTCTTCTTTAAGTTGATACCTTTTATCGCGCACCCAAAGTGGCACGTGGCCCACTGGTGTTATAAATGATCAGTGAGCATTGGCCTAACAGTCACCATTTTGTTTCCCCCTCAGGAATTCGACAACCTTCAAATCCTTTGAGGACAAAGTTGGAAACCTCAAGGTAAAGCCGAGAAAATCCACTTGCCCAACAATTGTACTTGTGTTTGTATTTCTCAGTTCAGTGTTATTGGCATTTAAAGCATGATTACGAATCTAATGATGTGATTAGGTCTTCAAATAGTTTGCCAAGAAGTCATGAAGCGATTAAGTTAAATGTATATCTAAACATACAGTATCTAATATGCGTGTACGTATAGACAGAATGTGAGGGGTTTTTTTTTCGTTCCTTACCTTGCCCTTACATCCTGTGTGTGTGTGTGCGTGTGCGTGTGCGTGTGCGTGTGCGTGTGCGTGCGCGTGTGCGTGCGCGCGTGCGTGCGTGTGTGTGTTCCTGTGCAGACCAAAGTGGTTGGCGGCCGTGCTAACGGTGAAGAGGTCCAGTCTCCAGAGGCCCAGTCTCCTAGCAACCCCGTACAGGACAACGCCCCCTTCTAGAGAGCCGGCAACGCTACCACCACGCGCACCTCCCCCACTCCTCTCCTCTCTCCTACACCTCCTCCTCTCTTACCTTGCTCCTCCCCTACTCCTCGCCTACCAGACTGTACAGTTGAATCATCTCTCTATCTCACTCTCAGCAGTGATGCCTCAAGCCGGACAGCCAACCAACCACCTGTGAACTCCCGCTACTGGCACCCAGTCCCCGTCCTCCCCAAAAGCCTTACACCTGACCTTCTCATATGTTCTCCACTCCTCTCTCCTCCAATACCCACCCTCCCTGTCCCGTCCTCCACTCTCCTCCACTACCCCATCCCCCAAAAAAAGCCTTGCATCTTTCCTTAGCTGAGCTAATCACCACTCTGTGACTCTCTGTCCTCCAATACCACCCCTGCCAGTCCCCTCCCCACCCTCGAAAGCCTCACACCCTAATCCTCCTCTCTTGTCCAGCCCTCCCAAAAACCCTGCACCTTACCTTACCCCACCTGAACTCTGCCCCTCTCTGTTGTACAGACTCCCAAACCTCCCTGCCACTCTCCGAAACGCTCACACATGTCCTCACCTGACCACGACTGTGCCCACCTGACTCCCGTCTCTTCTCAAACCCCTCCGCCTGTCCTGAACTTGCCTACTGGCCTCCACCTGTTCTCAGCTGATGCTCCGTTCTCTCCCCATCCCCTACCTGCCCTCCCCTTTCTCTCCCCTCTGTCCCCTCTCTCTTCACCTGCCCTCCTCTTTCTCTCCCCTCTGTCTCCTCTCTCTTCACCTGTGCTCTCCTGTCTCCTCTCTCTTCACCTGTGCTCTCCTGTCTCCTCTCTCTTCACCTGTGCTCTCCTGTCTCCTCTCTCTTCACCTGGCCACACCTGTGCTCTCCTGTCCCCCCTTGGCCTTCACGGCAGCATGTGCTCATCTTGCCATCTGAAAACAACTCCAAGCACCCCAACACACCTGTGCTCTCCTCAAGGCAACATGACATGGGATCCACTCAACGCCACACGTGATGACGACAAGAAAACATTAATACACACACACACACACACACACACACAAAAAAAGAAAAGCGAAAAGAAAACAGACAATAAAAAGATGTTAAACCATTTTGTATTATAAACTATTTTACACTGCTTTGCATAATGTTTTTACATAACTTTTATCTATATACAAAGATATTATATAAATGAACAACTATATTTAAAGTGTACTGCCACGCGGCACTCATCATTAGAAGGGGAGGGGAATCGGCATTGGAGTGAATAAATAAAACAAATGTAAAAAACAAACGGCATTGGAGGAGTAGAAGAGAAGAGAAAGTAGGAAAGTTAAACGGCTAACATTGTGAAAAAAAAAAGGAAAAAACATCAACAACCTTTGAATAGCGGAGGGGGAACGTTCTAAGCTGCTGCCCATTCTACACTCCAAGTCTTGATTTGTTATTTTCCAACAACAGTGCAGTGTGAAGCACTGCTGTGCCGTACGCCTGGTGAATGTGGACTCTCTCTCTCTCTCTCTCTCCGCCTTACACTTTACACTCTCCTCAGTGTTGGCTTGCTCCCATTTCTGACCCGTGCTTTACTGTTACGTTGTATGTCATTATTATTATTATTATTATTATTATGACCGTGTTGTTTATCTGTCTCATCTCATGGCCTCTGGGTTGAAAATAATGTACAGGGAGGGAAACTGTGAGTTTTTGTGTTGATCATGTGATCTTTGCCTGCTCTTTTGTGCCATTTCCCCACATGTGACAGCGTTCTGCCAACGCACGTTTAGAAAGTCTCGCTGTCCCCAATGTGCCAATTGGCCCCACTCGCACACCGGTCACACACATGCTTGTCATTTGAAATGAAAAAAAAGGTTAAAGGTAAAAAGCCAAGCAGCAGAGGCGGATGTCTATATACCTCTGTATGCCATAATAACCTGGCCCTTTAAAACACTCACCCCTAACCAAACATGTACTTACTGTACTGTAATACACACACACACAAACACACGCACACACTGCAAGATAATGTTCTTACCATACCTGTGCTCTTGATGGATCTTGATTGACAAACTAATGACTGGACACTAAGGCCATTGTAAAGACGTTGCACAGTCACTTTTTTTTGTTTTGTTTTTACTTCGACAATGACAGTTGAAGTAGGTGGTCAGATAGGTCTGTATAAAATGATTACTCTTATTTTATTTTCTCATGTTTTGACTTGATTTGTCTCCTTGCCTTCGTCACAGCCTCTGTGTCCTTGTGTGTGTGTGGCCACACATTGAAAGGTTATGATGGGTCGCTGCCATCAAGATAATTGATGTATTCTGTTGGTGGGAGGGGTTGTGGGGTGTGAGGGATTTATTTGTATTTGGTTGCCATAAGTTAAAATAATGAAGGAAGCTGCCATTATTATTATTATTATTATTATTATTATTGTCTAGATGTAGGTTTGCGTGCCATCACTGAAACTCATGCTGTTGGCAGAGTAGAACCCTGGCAAGTGTGTGTGTGTGTGTGTGTGTGTGTGTGGAAAGAGGGTTGTGGAGGAAGGTGGTGTGCCCTCAAATCTCATGGGCTGGTTACAGTAGGCTACACACATACACACACACACACACACACACACACATCATAGAGCTTTAATGTAGGGATCTCAAGTTTAGATGTACAGAGGAGGATCTGAATGTCTCGTTTGGAGCCAACTATTATGATGATCAGTTTTCATTTTATGTTTTTACTTTGTTTGGGATATCAATAAAGCATTCCTTAAAATAATTGGCTGTCATTGTGTTCATTAGTCTTTCTTTCTTTTTTTTTCTTTCTGTCTTTGTCTTTCAAATGTGTTCACATTTGACTGATGCATTACACACTTCAGTGTGCAGCTAAAAATGACAGAATATCTGTGTAAACACGTAAATGTTCTTTGGCATGAATAAAGTATTTACTATTATACTGTAATAAACATTGATCTCTCAAACACAACAAATCTGGTGTATGTGTTTGTACACACGATGGCGTCCTTTTCCAAGCTATTGTGCAAAGGAAACTTGATTCATAGTGATTGACATTGGGAATTCAGAGAAGACTCTTTCTGAGAACATCGTTAATTGAAACAGAAGTGTTTGGGAAGCGTATAGACTAACTAGTGTCATGAATTATACTTTAACGTATTGATTTGTCTTTTAAAAACTTGAACAAATAACGCAATTGAAGCAGTCCAGTTTTAGGTAGGCTGTTTGTCCACGTGGGGGCGTGCTTTTTAAGGCGCTGTGGTTAACAAGACAACCTTGCATTTCACACAAATAAAAGGTTAATTTCAAAATTACATCTTGAAATGGATGCATAACATTTAGGCTACGCTACACCGTCCATTACCTCATCATATCCAGCCTAACATAACAATGCATTTGGCATTACATTTTATATCGGGGAGACAGAGAAAAGTAATAACATTTTAGATAGTAGGCCTAGACTGCTATGAAAACGTTTCAGTTCTATCATTCGAATTATAATGCCTACCATTTGTAATAATTTGTTCGTGACCGAATCCACGCATGTAACTTGTGCGATGGAAGCGGGTGGAGAAATAAAACGTCTCTTCCCTGACCGGGAATCGAACCCGGGCCGCGGCGGTGAGAGCGCCGAATCCTAACCACTAGACCACCAGGGAGACTGATCACGAATGTGAAAAATATGTATATAATATGGGCATTCTGCTCGTTCAACAACATTAAGCTTTTTAACTGAATCATTTTGATATTGTTTGCAGGGAGCATGCCTGTGTTCTCTGAAGCATTACAGCAGCAAAGCGAGTCACGGCTCAATGTTACACAGATAATGTAGCCTGCCCTAAGTGTGCGCATGTCAGTTCTCTCAAATAGGCCTAGGCTACTACAACAGATAAACCAACAGTCCTAACTCCTAAGCATTGATATAGCCTATTTAACATTTATTTAAGGTTATTGTTTAAGTTAAACATCCATGAAGGCCTAATGCTAGGATCGTTCTGTTTTGTGAAACGGAAAACACGTGCGACATTGTTTCAACGTTTTGTTCCACTTGTTACAATGTCAAACACGTTGTAAAAAAAAAAAAAGCCACATTAGTGACACTGCCAACTCGCTCACGTTGTTTAGGCTGCGTGCCTTCACCCCGTCCTAGTGTTTTTCCTTCAGAGAGCGACAGCTGTTATCCCCATTTGTTTGTCAACGACATCGGTACTTAAAAGTTGTCACGGTTGTTGGTGGGGAGAGTATTTTCCTGACAGCCATTGGCCTGCACGAGCAAGTTTCGCACCTCCCCGTAGGAGGATCACAGCCGTGACGTCACCAGGTCGACTCTTTAAAGCCCCTCGTCCTTCGAATCCAGTTATAACCAGTGGCCAGCTCTACAGCCAGACTCGGACCTACAAGGTCTCACCCGACTCATCCCACAAATGGGCCCCGTCGCTTAACGTCTACCCGCCGAATACCGACCGTCATCCTTCATCCAAGCTGGGGTTTTCATCTCATCACCCAACACCACATCTAAAAGGTAAGCCTAAGGATGAACTTAACAGGCTCGTTCATGTATACAGTAGGCCTATTGCCATTGATGGCCATCATCTTCAGTTCAGTGAAATGATGGCGAGAAGAAACAGCGTTATTAGACTAAGCATTGGGTCTAGGCTACATTTCCGGACCCAGTTGTGTAGGCTAATGGACTTTCCAGTTAGTTCTCTGTGCACTGATGTCACATGCACAGGTGAAACAAACAATGTTAACCACTGCCACTGTAATAGATGCCCTAAGAGCTCCTATATTAAGAGCTGGCCTAGGCTATTAGGCTACTGGAACTTGTCCTCAATTTCTGAGGCCATTTCAACATTAGGCTGTTTGCATGTTGAGCCATTCAAGTCAGCTAAAACGGGAAGTCATTCTTTTCCATTTCTTTCTTTTCACAGCTTGTAACCATAGTATGAATATCATTAGTCAGAGAACTATACCACGTTCGAATTACTCCTTACCCACCAGAGAAAAGTTGTTGTGAGGTAAGCAGCACCCAAGTGCTGAAGAGCAGCATGTGCATGTTTTTCTCTAGTTCTATCGCCGTACTCCTCTTTGGCACAAGAGCGACGGCAGCCTGGCATGGCATCCAGAGCATCACATCACGTGTGTGTGCAGCTGTGCAAGTGTTCTTTACTGTTTCTGGCTGGCACGTGGGCAAGAACATACAAGGCACATGTGCCGTGCGGGAACATAAAAGCATGGTGTTCTTTGGGCAACGCACAATTTTCCTCTTGCAGATTGCAGTCATTGTATGAGCATACGATCTCTATTCAGCGTTTGGAGTATCCCTGAGGTGCGCTGTAGGCGGCTACAGGCAGGTATTAGCGCGCACGCAGGTAGAACATGTAAATCCCTCTGGCAATCTGGAACCAGGGAGCCTGCCTCCTGCGTCTGGCGTCCTTTCTACAGTCAGAATGACCTTGCCGAGTCGAATGGGCTACATGCGAAATGGTTCCAATTGAAATAAAACTCGACATTGCATTAGTTGGCAAGTCACTTGCATAAAAATAATTGTTGTTGCAATAACAATAGTAATAACAATAATATGTATAATAATAATAATGATAGGCTACATGTATCTGTATTGCACACTTCATACAAAATACTACTGTCTCAAAGTATTCTATGCATCTATGTGTCTCAAAGTGCTCCAACATTTTGGCAAGAGCATATGCTGGTGACTCATGTGTGCATACTTACACAGTCGGTAGTGGTCGCGGTTTTGAAATATCTGTGGTGCTGTTTTGGTGGCAGTGTATAGCAGTCATGCCCAAACAGCTTTTGTGACCACATTGCACACAGATCCCTGGCATGATTCATGATTACTGACCTGACAGCATCCAAACTCTCTCTCTCACACACACACAGATACACACATGGACCCTCACACACACACACACACACACACACACAGCTTTGGCAATGCCGTCAGACTTTAGAGGGCACATCGGCAGCAAAGAGGGTAAAAATTGGAAACATGACGCCGCTCCCCAGCTGTCTGCCCATAACACACACTGCATTTTCTCAGTCAAATCAACACTCAGTGAGTTAAATGTAACACTAGTCCTACTCTTTAAGTGCAGATAAACACTTGCCAAATGTACTGTTTGCCAGAGACCCAACCCCAGTGCCTTGCCTCTGCCCCTGGTCCTGCCTGGTCCTGTCCCTGCCCCTGCCCTTGCCTCTAAGGCATGGCGAGGAATGCAGAGAAGGTCTGGAGACCACAGCAGGCCAGCAGCTTAAAGCTTACACACTCCTTAAGCTCACCTTAAGCAGACATAGCTTTGCAGTGTACTGTAACAGTGCGGCGATTACCTTATGGAAGAGTGAAAAGATAGGAGCTCACCCACCTCTGGGAAGCGATTGTCTTCTGTTAAGACCATAACTGGGAGACTAAGCAGGGGGTTCTTCTCCCTAGCCATAAAATGTTTAAAATAGTATAAACAGCTCAACCTCAACTTTCAAAGCTATTTTTTAAATGTAAGTATCATTCCTATATGCAGTTATTAGAGTAGAGTAACTGTATTGATCCCTGGGGGGGAATTAAGGTGTCCGGTTATAATTATGTATCATGGCAGATTATTTCATTGCACAAAAGGAAGCATGTGTTGCATCACCTTTTCCCTGCTGCTTGTAGTTGCCCAAACATGCATGACAACTACACTTCTTTTTTCTCTATTCCACTTCTTAGATCCCCACAGCTTATATATAGCTTTCCTGTAACTCTCTGCTGTGTTACCGAAGTTGTGTCTAAAAAAATCACCTTTCTCTAACTACCGTATAGAACTGACTGATGTCGTTATGAAGGAACTTAATGCCTTGCCAGCGTGCTCCAGTGCTACATTGCATTGTTTTGACATTTTGTGGTATTCCAATCAGATAACTACTAATCAAATAAATAGATGGAATGGCACTCAACGTCTGCTTTAAAGCAACACTAAGTGGTTTTCATGTTCAGTTGCTGTACGGGGTGAGAGTGGAATTGTCTTCCTTACAACTCCATTCATCGGAGGCAGACCACTCCACCACCGAACTATTTGGCGTTATGGAACGCGGCAAAGCAAATTTGAACGTGCCTTTCACCCTGTCACACATGTAAGAACCATTTTAATGGTTTTGGACATGTTTATCTTAAGCCTCAAATGTTTGGGACATGCTTATCTTTAAGCCTCAAAAAAGTACTTAGTGTTGCTTTAAATAAACAAAATATCCTATTATGAGCTATGTTTAACTACATAAACAGACTTACTCATGTGGGTACATTTCTCTTTTGTTTGTCTTACAGCATTTCCATCTTTGCAAGGTTGACGTGTAAAGGTTAAAAAACAACAACAAAATGGCAGCAATTCCATCCAGCGGATCCCTCATCGCCACCCATGACTACTACCGTAGTAAGTACACTATCATAACAACTTATAGGTAGCACACTAGCCACTAGGATATTACCATAGCAACTTTCATTATTACCTATAACTACCGTTGGGAGTGCACTACATCTTATTATACCGCCGTAGTAACTCTGTGATGAAACGATACCATAAATTGATATCAGGAATGATATTTCCCTAGTAAGTGACACTACTGTATCAAGTATGCTAACTCACTATTAGAAACCTGGCCCAACTCCAGTCATATTGTATTATCGATTGTCATATGTCACATTGTCAATGTCTCACGGGCTGTTTGTGTATTGTGTTTCTCAGGGCGCATAGGATCTACATCCAGCAACAGCTCCTGTGGCAGTGCGGAGTACTCAGGGGAGGTGATTCCTCACCCACCAGGTGAGAAACATCCCAGCATTTAATAGAATAGAGTGCTACTATTCACACATACACATACCATACACATTCACAATGAGATTTTGCTTGATCGCTGAAGGTTATTCTTGGCTAGCAGGTGTGGCTTGGTAAATGTTGTTAGCTGTAGCAGGAGTGGTATGCTAAATTCTGTGCCTGTTGTGTTTTGCAGGTGTGGCCAGGCAAGACTCAGGCCACTGGTGGTCCTCCTTCTTCTTTGGCAAGCAGTCTCAGCCTGGCATGCCCGGCGCAGCCAAGTGAGTTTCTATTCCCATCACTCCTGGGGTCACGTAGAACATGTTCAGTCTACTATTTTAGGTGGCCTGGCCTCTTTGTGCAGATGGGCCCGCCAGTAGCCCCATTCACTGTTGCTGGGAAAAACATGTGTAACAGATTAAGACTTGGATCATTACCATTTTGGTGACAATTAGGTTATAACAGAAGGTCTGCACATTCGGGTGGTTTTAGTGAGATACTGACCACTTCTGGGAAGTGAGAGCTAAAGTTAAACTCAACGCTAATTTAAACTAAAGAGAAATTTGAGCCAACAGCAATCACAATGCAGCTAATTCAGCTAAAACCAAAATGAAATGTGAACATAGGAGTTTGGGGCCTAACAAATCTCACAAAACTCAATATTTGCATATGCACATAGAGGTTACTATTTAGTATTTTCCGGCATCGGTGTACAGTGTACTGTATGTAAGTCACCTTGGGCAGTAGAGCTGATGGTGATTGTGCTTCTGTTTTGCAGCGCCGGCTCGTACACGGTTTCCAATGGGCAGATCACCTGCGTTGCCAGGGAGATGGTGTTGAAGAGGCAGCTGAGCGAGACCAGCGACTCTGGGAAGGCGGAGGCCGGACCTGCCCCCTCTCCTTGAGGACGTTTAACAACGCCCACACCCCCACCACCCCAACTCACCTGACCCCTCTCCTTGAGGACGTTTAACAACGCCCACACTCCCACCACCACAACTCACCTGCCCCCTCTCCTTGAAGACTTTTAACCCCTAACCCTTCTCACCAACCTGCCTACCTGCCCCCAAACTCACCTGTATTTCAGACCCCCCCCTCCCAATACCCCACTCTCCTGCTCCTCCATGACCCCATCGTCCATCTCACCCTCTGTCCTCCCTGAGCCCTGTACCAGCCTTGCACCCTCCATCTTCCTTTCCTGATCCAAGACCGCTTGACTCCATTTTGAGCAGTGCTGCTCCATAACAGCTCACCTGCAGGACCCCTCCCCTGTCCACCCTCCGTTTAACCCTCATACCCTGGAATGGATGATGGCTTTGCCCCATGCTGGGACTCCCTGAAACCATGACCACTAACCACCCCACCCCCACCACACCACCACCTGCTGAATCCCGACCCTCACCTGTGCTCCGACAACCCTCACCCCCCTCTCCCAGATGCCCCCCCCCCCCCCCTCTATAAAGACTATACCAGAGCTCTCGAACCCGTCCCACAAGGCCAGATGCCCTCCCAGCAGGGAAACCACCATGGCAACGAGAGCTCTGCGATTTTAACTATTAATTATTTTTTTACTCTCTAGTCTGCTGTAACAGCATTTGTATGTATGTTTGTCCTTTGGTTTTTGTAAGTACTATCTAATATGTGAAAGAGGCCAAAAAAAGAGTTGTTTGTTATTCGAGGCTTGAAGCCCTATAGAAGAAAATCCTGTTTGTTACTGTGCTTTTACTGTCATCCTGCTTGCGTTGAATAAAAGAAAGCTGCTTTTGAAACAGATGTTGTGAAGTATCATCTTTTCAGGGCAAATCGATGTCCAGATTATTGTGCATTCACCTATACAGTAGATTTCAATGCCGATTGCAGCACATGCCTTCTTGCAGGTTTAACATTTGTACACACACACACACACACAAACACTATTACTGAATGGTATACAAACTTACCATGACTTATGGTTGAAGTATCAGATATTTGTGTTTTTACAGAAAAGCGCTATATAAAACCTATGTATTATTATACTAATAATGTGCCATATTTAAGGAGTACTATCCCATATACACAATAGTAGTGAATTGCATGTGGTTGCCATAATCCATAATCAGTAGTTGTTAACAGGGGACTTTTGATGACAGCATTCTCTTAGTCATTACATTACACACCAATTGCACCAAACTAAGCTCACAGCCCTCCTCCTAATCCGCCATCTGAGAGCTCAGCTGAGTAATGCTCAGGTGTTGTTTGTCTCTGCTCTGGTCCTGTACTCTCGGCCAGCGTGTGTGTGGATTAGAGGTTGGGGACACGATTAGGGTTCAGACCGCTCACTAAGACCCTTTACATAACACCAACACACCTGTTGAGGAGGCTGAGACAGTAGTTGTTGTGCAGGGTTTGAATGGACACACTGCTAACTGCTGTGGCCAGATAAGACACAGGCTTACCTCAGGGTTTCACTATCCTCAAACACAAACTCTTTATGCCCCCTTGTCCCGGTCTTCCTTGATTGTCACAGGTTTTTTGTGGTCTGTCCAGATGGGACGCTGAAGAAGGCTTAGGCCAAAACAAACGTCTGTCTGTCATGCTGCTAACCTTGGATTAAACTACAGAAATTACACCCGAGAGTGTGCCATTTTTACTAAATATGAACTTTGCTGTTTGCTTGCACCCGAAGACCTTGTAAAAATATAGTTGGGAGCTGAGCGCACTTTCTCTTAAAAAAAGACTGTCCAGGGGGGAAAAATACTGTTTCCCTGGACAATGAATGGAGGGAGACATTGCAAGTGAAAAGATTGATCATTATGGAAATGTCCAGGGTTTTTGTCAGCCAGAGATGGCAACGAGACTCTGGTTGTCACACACAAGGGTGACCCGAGTCTAAACTGGGACTAGACTGGCTGATAGCCGTTCGTGTCCCCTGGAGGTGCAATACCTGGTTATACCCTACCTGCCAGGGACGGATTATGACTCCAAGGGCCCCCGGGTCAGACAGCAAGGAAGGGCCCCCCTCCATGGGTATTACTAGTTTCGAAAAAGATTCAGGGTTTTAGGCCAGAAATAAGAGAAACCTATTTTGGGGGTTCTGCGATTTGTCTCCCAAGAAAACATTTAAATACAGTTGTTAAAAGTGTAATACCGGTATGTAACGCAATGTGACAATGGTAATATAGAGGCTTGGGCTTCAGGGCCCCCTTGGTTCTTGGGCCCCTGAGCCTGGGCCCGGTAGGCCCATGCAGTAAACCATCCTCTCTACCTGTGTGCCTTTAAGAGGCTTGAGGATGACTGTTATTTTCTTCTCCGAGAGTACATCCCTTACGTAAAAAACCTCACCTCCACTCACCAAACACTTGTGTGCACCCTAAAGACTCTTACAGTACATCCCCTCTTATATGTAAGACATTGGTCTGCACTGTGGCTGTGCTTACTTTGTTAGGCCCACAGTCTTGTTTACTCTCTGCTTCTCTGCATATACATATATGTAGCCTGAGAACATCCTAGCTGGACAGTATTGTAAAAGCATAATAACTATTTACAGTATGCATCCACTACTTCATGTAATGCAAGATCATGGTGAATGAATGAATACAAGACTACATGTTAGAATGAATGACTGGCTGACTGAAGAATGAAAGAATTAGCTAATTAGTTAATGATGCATGAGTGGATAAATAATAATAAAAAAGATAGATTAAATAAAACATTAAATAATGAACAAATGTATGAAAGTGAATAAATGAATGGATGAGTTGCTGCATGAATGAATGAATGAATGAATGAATGAATGAATGAATGAATGAATGAATGAAAGAATGAATGGACAAGTGTTTGAATGAATGACTGAATGAAGGTGAATGACAGAAGGTGCTGTGTAATGTCAGGTGGCGTGTAGTGGCCGTTCTCCCCTCATCTCTTTCCCATCTGGAGCCAGGTGATCTGGATTCAGCCAGCTGAGCCAAAAATAGAAATAAACGGCGAGCCATGTGAAAGGGCAAAGGCTTGATTTCAGGAGGAGAGAGGCGGCGCCGGTCCAGGAGTCCAGTGCCACCATCCGTCCGGCTCATGGTAAAGGGATGGACGGCCAGACAGACAAGAAAGACAGACAAGAGAAGAAGATGCGTGTCAGCTGTTTCTTAACCGCTTAGTGCAGAGCATCTGTTATAACCTTATTGTCACCAAAATGTCAATGACCAAGTGTGAATCGGTTACCTAAGACTCAATGCATTGTCATAGCAATGACGTTATTATGTAGCTGAGTGTTTTCGGCAAAGAGTGAACAGGCCTGTCGACGGGACCATCTGCAGTCAGAGGCTACGCAAGCTTGTGCCAGATCCAACTCATGGGTGTGACTCAGCAGGACAACTAACGAGCAAATCAAAGAGCTGTGTCAAGCACAGGAAATGGGGAGCGGCTCTTACTGTTCCTGTTCTTGTGATGGCTGCAAACATCGGCCTCTATTGTTCTGAAAAAATGACTGTTGTATCTTACGTAACTCTTCATTGGACATTGGGTAAAAAGGAGGGCAAGACAAAATTGCACAGAATGACTAGATATACGTACACGTAATATAAAGCCGTACGTACGTACGTACGTACACGCAATATAAAGCCTTGCTGATTAAATATACATACTAAATAAATACATACATACATAGTGTTTAGGGCATTGTTTCATGAGTTAAGCTGAGTTGTAAGGTTTGACTTTTGACCATGAGGAAGCATTGGCCTCTACTGTTTTGCAACAATGACTGTTGTAACTAATCTCTTGAAAAGGTTTTGCCAACTTTCCATGAAGCAAGACATGGATACATAACTGCAATAGACACATACATGCAATAAATGACTAAATACATATTTACAATGCACATTCAAGTGAAGTGAAGTCTACATTTACAATTGTAGCCTTGGTGACTTTTTTATACTCTAAATAGACAGATTTCAGAGCATTGTTTCATAAGTTCAACCGAATTGTATGTAAGACTTGACTTTTGAAACATGGGGAAAACTGTGACATAAGCACTCTGCCAGATCTGGTATTGTCCTGTTCTCATTGTTGTATCATTTTCTGACCTCGTCTTCACTCCCCTTTCCCCTCAAACATACATACCCTTCATCTGTGACCTTGCCACAGAGTAGACTGCGGTCAGTCACAGATAAGACCCCCACACACACACACACACACACACACACACACACAGGAGCGCACACACACACACACACACACACACACACACACACACACACACACACACACACACACACACACACACACACACACACACACACACACACACACACACACACACACACACACAGAGTGTTCCCCACCGTTTGTTTGATTAAGCGGCAGCACTCTGTACCTCACGGTTTCTTTGAATCCGGAGTTTTTGTCCCGTAGCCTTTCCTCCCTTCAAAACATTGACATATCACCGACATGGTTTGTGCAACGTGTGCGGTTTTGTGAAAATCACCTGGGTCCAAATTTCACACACAACACTCAAATGAACGTAGGCCTATTTTACTGTAGATACACCACGCAAATGAACACATTTGAACACAACCAAATAAAGACCCAGACACCACACTTCATTCAAGGCAGGGCATTTCATACACACCATTTCAACAAACACATTTTTCAACCAACCATGAGCACATTTCATGCAACAACACCGATGTCTGTAACAAGTGACAGTGTTGTTTTCATGTCTGTGCTGATTTAAAGGATAATTCAAATATCATCCCCAAACGTAATTACTGTGTTATAAGGTGTCAGCTGATGTTGCATAAAATGTCTGGCATGATATTTGGAGTATGCTACTTTTTAAAATGTTAAACCAGGCTCCCTATAGAATGGTCGGGATCTTGGGAAGGACTTTAAAAAAAATGCTGTATTCTCAAGTACCGACAAGTTAAAGTATGAGCAATGCAACGGCATGTTGAAATTGGAATTCTGCTTGAAAGTCGGCCCTTCTATGATTACAAGATATGGGCAGCTGTTGTCTCATGTTCTTTGTTAGGACATCTGGTCATGGAATCGGTCAGAATCAATACGAGTCGTGGAATCAAGTCAGTCAGAAGGAAGAAGGAGGAAGGCACCTAGACAACCCAGTGCAAAATACCTGTGGGTGCATTTCCATCAAATATTTTGCCAGGTGGTGAACTGCTTTGAATTGAGGTACTTACACAACTCCACCCTCTGATGAACAGTTGTGCCGCAGGTGACAGGTGTCCTGTGCCACATATCTGACGTGATTCAGAGTCTATCGTTGGCCTTTATGGGGAAGGCCATGTTATGAAAACATGCTGTTGGCAGCAGTGGAGTAATGCTATTGGGCATGGGGCCCAGTTGAATGCCCTATATTTTGATGGCAGGACTGGCAATGTTCAAATACCATAAGAGAAACACATTTGAACACTTCTGACAATACAACACCCAACTGGAGATGTTACATACAACACCCGCATGAACACACAGTAGAGTGCACCATACTCTGATGAACTGCCCCAGGTGTGCTGTGTCTCAGCTGATGTAGATTCCATCATTTGGCCTATAACGTCTCACTAGAAAACTTCTCACTTGGGTTTCTCACTTGGAAAGTTCCATTGGCAGCACACAGTGCGCATAAGCCAATTTCTAACTCAACAGTCAGGTGCCCCAATACGATAAATCATACTAACAAAATGCACCATGAATGGGGACCCAAGTTCGTATACTGGCCGGGGTAATTTCTTAGCCCTACCCCATCTCTCTCTCCCAATACTGTCCTGTTAACAATTTTCACAATCCTGCTCAATAAAGGTACAAAAGTATTTTTAAAGGGTCCACTCTATAAGGGCTACATGTGTACTGCTGGGGAAGGTTTTTTCATGAGCACACACACACAGCTGAGGCAAATGGGATCGCCGGTGATCTCATTCACTATTTGCGGAAAAAAACGTACTATATCTATATCATACCAGCAATGCTATGGCATTACAGAGAGTCTTAAGTAGGACATTAAGACATGTTCATTACCATTTTGGTGACAATAAGGTATAACAGTGGAACTGCATGAAAGGGTTAATGGTTAGGGATTCGGCCTTGGGATGCGGCAGGAATACTGTGTGTCCGCTGACCATAGACCACAATCAAAACAACTGAGTCAGCCAACTGAGTCTAACCACCATCTAAACCATGTTAGCTGTAAAACCCAATTACTATCAGCTCTTACAGGCCTTCTTAGACTATTCTATTCTATTCTGCTCTGTTCTATTCTATTCTATTCTATTCTATTCTATTCTATTCTATTCTATTCTATTCTATTCTATTCTGTTATGCTATATTCTATTCTATTCTATTCTATTCTATTCTATTCTATTCTATTCTATTCTATTCTATTCTATTCTATTCTATTCTATTCTATTCTATTCTGTTATATTCTATTTTACAAAGTATTCTGTTCTACTCTATTCTGTTATTGTCCTTTTACAATGACAAGGTTTAGAGTTGTGTCTTTGTTTAAGTGGAGAGAGCAATACTCCACAGAAAGTTACGCTATTCTTATCAATATCTGTACCTACTTTCAGCTTTGTGCATGCTGAGGGGGTGGTGGGGTTGGAAGGGGTGTGAAGTATGTAGAGTTCAGAGGGGTTGTGCACGTGTATGTAAAAAACACATAGCCTGCTGTGTTCGTGTTCAGGAAGGTATCGTGAGGAGTTTTACAGTCATACCAAAGGGGCCTCCTGCTATGGTGAGAGTGGCATGTGTGTGTTGAGAGTGTTGACTAGGTGTGTGATCTATACAACAACAGTGCGAGAGCTCTCTCTCTCTCTCTGTGTATGTGTGTATGTGTGTGTGTTTGACATGGTATATATACATTCATTTTATTTTGGGAGAGGAGTTCCTGACCTGTCAAGTATGTAGGACACCTTTTCTCCCCTCAGCTGCCAACGGAAAGAGCATGGCCTAGTTACAATGTTGTTGTTATTATTATTATTATTATTATTATTATTATTATTATTATTATTATTATTATTATTATTATTATTATTACAGTTTTTCTCAATTGGTTTTGTACATTTCTCACAACAGAATAATGATTCTCAAAAGTCTTTGTTCAATCCTGACTTCCTGGCGTTACCTGTGCACATGGTCAAATCAGTTTCTCATTGTTTTCGGCATATAGCAAATGCTCTCGTCCACCATGCCATGGCTGTGTACAATTCTCAGTGATTTCGTACATTATCAATTGCTTTTGTCATATCACTCAAAAAGCTTTGTCACTGAATGCATGAAACTATCTCAATCTTATCTGATCAATGTAATATAAAACTGAATTTACAACATTTCCCATCCAATCTAAACAACATTTCGTTTCAGAAAAGATCCTCAAGAGTGTACTATTCAATTGACAACATGAAAAATTGATTTGACTAGCTTGTCCATACACTATTACACAATGACTAACCATTCTGCTGGCGCTGATACGTTCATGGACACTTGGTTTTGAAAGACAAATAAGGGTTTTGAGCAAGAGACTCGGTTTTGCAGGTTATCCACCGTGTTTTGCCATTTGTTAAAGCTGTTTTGAGAATGACTATTATGTTTTGCAAATTGCGAGAGAGATTCGAGAAATGTACAAAACCAATTGAGAAATACTGTATTATTGTTGTTGTTGTTGTTGTTGTTGTTGTTATAGCAGAATATTATTATTGTTATTACTATAACAGAATATTTATTCTTTATTCTTCACAAGGTCATGTGTCTTTCCTCTTCTGTTTGTCTGTGTGAAATAAGCATGATGTACTGCATTTTGTGGCAATAACAAATCACTTTGACCTCAACAGCTAGACTCATCCAAACCGCATTCCCTCATACACTCATACCAATGGCCAGAGCCAGAGCCACACACAAAAACAAGCACACATACAAAACCAAGCATACACAAACAGAAACACAAGGCCGCGAATGCACGCGCGCGTGCACATACACACACACACACACACACACACACACACACACACACACACACACACACACACACACACACACACACACACACACACACACACACACACACACACACACACACACACACACACTCACACACACACACACACGCCGACATGTACACACACGCCAAGGCCCGCTGACAGCTTTGGCTGGGACCAGGACAAAGTCATCTGAAAGGGCCCCCCACCCAATATACAATGTAATGAGAATCCAATTGTAGGCACCCTCTGTAATTGGGCCCGGGACAACTGTCCCCTTTTTCCCCCTCTGTCGGCTTCCCTGACACGCCAACGTGTACACACACGCTGTGTCACAGCGTCTGGAACATTCACGTTCACCTTTGTACACAGTAGCCCCAGCTCATCTCCCTGCTCTTACTGAAAAGGGAGTGTCCTGCTTTGCAGAGGGGTTGCTACTAGTCAAACTAGACAGACCGCTATGCTGGCTGGTATTGGGACATGCCCTCATTGACACAGACACACACTGACTGACTGGTGTGGATGCACTTGTGTACACATGCACGCACACACACACACATGCATGCACGCACAAGCGCGCGCACACACTCACACACACACGCACACATGCATGCACGCACAAGCGCGCACACACTCACACACGCACACACACACACAACCAACCAACCACCCATCCACCCACCCACCCACACACACACACACACACACACACACACACACACACACACACACACACACACACACACACACACACACACACACACACACACACACACACATACAGGCGGGAGGGTTTAGCAGGTCATTTTCAGCATACCTGAAATAAGCATGGTTTAAGAGGACCACCCTTTCCCTTGATGCTACAGCTATGAAAATAACACCAAAAAATTTGCTTTTTTGTAACTAAGATACATCCGAGTTAAAATTTTACATTTTACAGTCACAGTCTGAAATAGGATTTCTCTGACTTTTATATGGTTTAGGAGGACATGTCAGAATGCATGTTTGCAAGGTCATAAATGTTTATTAGGTCGGTGAGAATACACATACACAGATATGAAGAATATGTGGTTTAAAAGGACAAATGCAGATTAGAAGGTCGGTCCGAATACAATACACAGACATGGTTAGTATGTGTTACATTGGGTCATATGTGGTATATCAGGTCGGTCTGAATACAATACACAGACATGGTTAGTATGTGGTATATTGGGTCATATGTGGTATATCAGGTCGGTCTGAATACAATACACAGACATGGTTAGTATGTGGTATATTGGGTCATATGTGGTATATTAGAACAGTGTGGATACACGTGCACTGATATATTTCAAAGGATAAAAGTGGGAAAGGGTGTCCATCTTAACACAATACACAGAAAAGATATGAATGGTTAACGGGGCAAGTATTAGTATGTGGGCATGCACATCATACTGTATGTAAAGGGACCTGTGAGAAGGCACTCCCTGCCATCTCATAATCTCAACGATTTTAAATACTGGTGAACGTTTGTTTGATTAGTCTGGACTGTCCAGGAGCGCACACGCACATTCATTCACACACACACACACACACACACACACACACACACACACACACACACACACACACACACACACACACACACACATGAACAAGCGCACACAAGACCTCTCCGAGCCATCTCTCCTGTATGGCGTTCAGGCCGGCCAGAACAGAGCCGGTACCCGTGCTCGCACCAGTTACACTAAAGTGCTTATCTGTGAACTGGGCTCATACCGTGCTCTGAACTTTTCCCCCACGTGACTGACAGTCTCGTTGTCGTTTCAACTGTTCAACAGTTTCACAGTTCGCAATGGTGCCACTTATATGTTTGAATGACAAAAACTCAGAGTTACAGATGTGTTTTTGAAGAAGTGTCAAAAATCCCGCCAGCGGGATCTTAGACTCTAGAGGGTTAATGAACACATATTTCCCACAAATCAATACTTTTGCTGGCTGACTTTTGCAGTTGATATGTTGACCTTGTTTTATTGGCAATCTTATGCATGGATTAAGATTAAATGTTTTGAAAAGGGCAGCGTTTTGCTTTTATTCACAAAATAATGAATAGCACTGAGCTCTCTTTTGCTGATGAGTTAAACACATTTTATGCACGTTTCGACCTTGCCAACCCCATGGTGGCTGTCACTGAAGAGTCTAGTGGAACCTTTCATTATCAGTGAGAGTGATGTGAGGGGAGTGTTCAGAGGTGTACAGTAAATGGAAGAAAGGCAACAAGCCCTGATCATATTCCTGGCAGGGTTCTGAAATCCTGTGCTGATCAACTAGCCCCCGTATATGCTGAGATCTTTAATTTGTCACTTGCCCAAGCCGTTGTCCCATCTTGTTTTAAACACTCTATCATAGTTCCTGTGCCCAAGAACAGCAAGCCAGCAGGCCTGAATGACTATCGCCCAGTGGCCCTTACATCAGCAGTTATGAAGTGCTTTGAGAGGCTTGTGAAAAAACACATATGTGACACCCTGCCCAGTGCTTTCGATCCTCACCAATATTTCTATAGAGCAAACAGAAGCAGGGACGATGCCATCTTAAGCCTTCTACATACCACACTGTCCCACCTGGATGAGGGGAGGGGGAATTATGTTAGAATGCTGTTCATAGATTACAGTTCAGCATTCAACACCATTATCCCCCTGCGCCTGGCTGACAAGATGAGGGGGCTGGGACTCAACACACAGTTGTGCAATTGGGTGCTCAGCTTTCTCACTGATCGTCCTCAAGTGGTCAGAATAGGTGGAGGTGTCATTTCAAGTCAGCTGACCCTCAACATTGGCTCGCCCCAGGGCTGTGTTTTGAGCCCACTGCTCTATAACATCTACACACATGACTGTACAACCACCAGCAGCTCAAATTCCATCTTAAAGTTCGCTGACGACACCGTGGTGCTGGGTCTCATCTCAAACAACGAGACAGCTTACCTGAATGAGGTGGATGACCTTAACGTCAGCAAGACGAAAGAAATGGTTGTGGACTTCAGGAAGGTGCAGAGCAGGGCATACACGCCACTTACCATCAGTGGGGAGCCGGTGGAGAGGGTCTCAAATTACAAGTACCTGGGAGTACACCTGACTGAGGACCTCTCCTGGTCACAACACTCAACACCTGACAGCAAAATCCAGGCAGAGGCTGTACTTTCTCCGCCTACTGAGGAAGTTTAAGGTCTCCACTCCCATCCTGACCACCTTCTATTCATCAGCGGTGGAAAGTGTGTTAACAGGCTGTTTTACGGCCTGGTTTGGAAGCTGCACACAACAACAACAGAAGGACCTACAGAGAGTGGTGCGCTCTGCAGAGCGCTCTATCAAAGCCAACCTTCCAGGACTCTTGGGCCTTTACACTAAGAGAGTGGGAGCCAGGGCTAGGAAGATTATGCAGGATGTCTCACACCCCAACTCTTACATGTTCACCCTACTTAAGTCCTGCAGACGACTCAGAACCATTCAGGCCAGAACAGAGAGAATGAGGAAAAGTTTTTACCCCCAGGCAGTGCGACTGCTGAACAGAGACTTTTTTAAATAATAATTTTCTTTAACTTATTTCTCACCTTTTATTTCCTTTTTTACTTTACTTAATTTTTAATTTTTAATTTTTAATTTTTAAGATGCAGAGCTGATGACACCATCATCATTTCACTACAATTACCATGTATGTGACAAATAAAAGTACTTGAACTTGAACTTGAAAATAACAAGCGTCTCAACTTTTTTGGAATCTGCTTTTGTATATTTCAGTGTGGTGTCAGCTGTGTGTGTGTGTTAGCCTAGAAATCTAGACGCCCCTAGCGACCGCAAATTGAATTTGCTCCCGGGGGCAGTCTAGCGGACCCCGGTCGTTTTGCGAGGCTGAAAGTTATCCGATGACAGGGCCAATCAAATCGCGAGGGGGGCCGGGCTACCTAGTAAACAGGAAACTTTCTAAGAAGAAGCATGGTGTCCGTCCGTGCTACGTACAGCACGAAAGTGTTTACTTAATTTAAAAAGCCTGGATGATATTACATTTCGTGGCTGACATGGATTGATGTAATAATACACCATGAACTTATCGGACACAAATAGATCTCAACACATTACCATTTGATCATTCGATGTTTTAAACTAGCTCGGTAAGCTAAGTTGAGCATTTTACAGAACCAGATAATCACACGCTATTATCAGACCACTACTGTAGGTGTAGAATGAAATTGCTGCCCCAATTTCTAATAAGACATATGCCATTAAAACGAGACATTTGGGAGCTTTGAAAGTCTTTGAGTAGCTTACTGAATAGATGGGAATGACACCTAGTCTACCAAGCTAGTGGCTAGCTAACCTGTCGTCAACAACACAGAGCTAGGTATCCAGCCTTGTATTATATTCCTGCCCCAACTGTATAAGTGAAAACACGATTTATTAGGAAACTTGTTTGTGGCTGTGGTCATCACACGCATTCACTGCTACGACGGCTGGAAGTTGCCGCTTCACCTACAAAGAGGCCCTCGCTAGTGGCTAGCTAACCTGTCGTCAATAACAGAGCTAGGTATCCAGCCTTGTATTATATGCCTGCCCCAAATTCTAATAAGATCCATGTCATTAAAAACGAGACATTTGGGAGCTTTGAAAGTCTGTAAGTCGCTTACTAAATAGATGGGAATGACACCTAGTCTACCAAGCTAGCGGCTAGCCAACGTATCCAGCCATGTATTAGTTATGGGTATACAGCTAGCTAGCTAACACCGAACAAGCCATGTTGACAACAATCATAAATATAACCATTTAACAAGCCCCAAATTGCTCGACATTTCGCTGATTGATCAAGGAGGGCCATGTGGTTGAAAACGATGCATTTTTGAACTGTATAAGTGAAAACACGATTTATTAGGAAACTTGTTTGTGGCTGTGGTCATCACACACATTCACGGCTACGACGGCTCGAAGTTGCCGCTTCACCTACAAAGGGGCGTGTCGCGTGTACGTTGTGAAAGACAGCTGTGACGTTACACAGAAGTGTGTGGGGATTGGTTGTTCCACCATCCTATTGCGTGACGTTGAGTGCTGAAGCAACCGTTTATCCCACCCACACTGCCGCCCAGCCCTCCTAGACCCTGGTACAGCTTTTTGCTGTAGCTCGGAGAAGAACACTGGGCGCCACATGCATATTGCAGTGCTACAGACCACAACTGAAGTTTAGCTGTTAAGCCTGTAACGGTGCATTCTATTCGTATGATTTAATTTGGACATTATGGCTGAAGCGAGCGACCAACCGGAGCTACAAAATCCTCCCCCGTCGTTAAGATCACCCGTTTGGGAGCATTTCGGTTTCCCAGTGAAAACCTGCGACGGAAAAAAGTGGATAAAACGAAGGTGATATGTTGTCATTGTATTGGTGATGCCGGCTATACTGATGGCAGCACTTCAAACATGCTAACTCATCTGAGACGGCACCACCCAAGTGCTATTAGTTCTAGTTCTACCGGGACAAGAAAGAAAGCCCCCGTAGCGCAAACGCCACTGTTAGCTGCGTTCAAGCATCCTTTCAATCACAATTCCAACCGGGCTAAAGCCATTACAACATCCATTGGGGCTTTTATTGCATCGGATCTCAGACCCTATTCAGTTGTGATTGAACCACGATACAAAGTCGTCCACATTTCAGCCAGAAACTAATTCCAGACCTTTACAAACAAACCAAATCGGCTGTCCTTGAAGAGTTATCAAAAGCATGTGCAATAGCACTGACAACTGACGGATGGACATCCAGAGCTAACGAGAGCTACATAACAGTGACGGCCCATCCCATCACCCCGGAGTGGAATATAGCTAGCCAGGTCCTGCAATCGAGAGCTATGCACGAACAACACACTAGCGCTAACCTAGCTGAGGGGCTGAAGGAGGCTGTGTTGGAGTGGAATTTGGAGAGGCCAGGGACAACAATTGCCGTCACAACAGACAACGCCCGGAATAAAGTAAATGCTGTGATTGAAGCTGGAATGGGTCCCCAAATTGGGTGTTTCGCACACACCATTAATCTTGCTTCTCAGAAAGCCACAAGCCTCAACCAACTAGCCAGACTGCTAGGCAAAGTGAGACGCGTCGTGACATTCTTCCACCGTAGCCTAACAGCTGCACACATACTGGAGCGTAAACAAGAGATGCTTAGTCTGGCGAAACATTGTCTTATTCAGGACGTATCCACTCGATGGAATTCGAGCTACGATATGCTTGTAAAGTACCTGGAGCAACAGGCAGCAGTGTACACGGGACTGACAGAACAGCCTCTCAAGAAAAAGGACATCAGCACATTGTCTGACCAAGTGGTGAGAAGGGCTGAGGAAGTGATTGTCGTTCTGAAGCCATTAAAGACTCCCACAATAGTCATAAACCGAAGCTACACCTTCAGCATCCATGATCCTGCCCCTCAAAGCCACAGTTCTCCACTCTATGGAGCCAAATGATGGGGACAGCGCCATAGTGACCCAAGTCAAGGCTGCCATCAGGGAAAACCTGGAAGACAGGTACTCCTCTTGCCAAGACTTCCTCCACAAATGCACAGCCCTTGACCCGAGGATTAAATCTCTTCCTCATGTGGATGACGTCTGTTGTGACAGGATCTACAACAGTCTCAGCACTGAGATTGTGGCCATAGAAGAGGAGGTAATATGATAATAATAATAATAATAATAATAATAATAATAATAATAATAATAATAACAACAATAATAATTGACATGAGAATAAAATAATTTTTACATAAAATACGTTCCCATGTCCATTTGTATTGAAAATATTTGCACTTTTTTTATTTTACAGCATGAGGAGGCCAAAGGGACAGCAGCAGCTGCTTCACCCTCACACACATAACACCCAGAAGCATCTGAATCACCTCCTCCGGTCAAGAGGTCAGCGATGACCGAACTGTTTGGTGAGCTCTTCCAGACTGAGGTAGGAGACAAAAAGAATACTTTGCAGCAGGTCAAAAAAGAAGTTGCTGCATACAAGGCAGTGAGCAGCATTTCACTCGACTCTGACCCACTTCTATGGTGGAAGAACAATGAGTCCACATATCCCCTCATTGCCAAGCTAGCGAAGCACTACCTTGCCATTCCTGCTACCTCAGTCCTGAGTGAGAGGGTCTTTTCAACTGCTGGGGACATTGTAACTGCCAGCAGATCTGCTCTCACTGCTGACACTGTGGACAAACTGATTTTCTTGGCAAAAAATATGAAGGTTGAGTAAAATTGAATACTGTATCACTAGAATTCTGGAGCTGAGTACTGTACTTGTGGATTTTTTTGTTCACTGTTTGAGAGGAATTTATAATTTTCAATTTTAATATTTTAATTTGTAACATTGATAACCATTTGAGAATATTTGATTTAACTTAATGGTACCAAGCAGCACTTAGAATGTATTTACGGTTTCAGCTTGTATGTTGACAAGTTTTTGGTTAAATAAACAACATGCTGAGGAAGAAAATGGTTTTGCATTTTTTCCCATACCGCACCGAAAACGTACCGAACTGTGACCCCCCTATACCGAACCGTGATTTTTTTCGTAATGTTACACCCCTATTAGCTGTATAGAGAGAGGCGTGTATGAGAGGTGGCCTTACCACAGTGTCCTGTGTGAGGCGGTGAGAGGTAATTATCCCTTCATGGTGTAGCTACTGGTGGAATATGGAGCAGACATTAACAGCAGAGACAAGATCTTTGAGACCAGTGCTCTCGACAAGGCAGTTGAAGACTGCCATAAACTGCCGTGTCTGAGGATGTTACTGCAGCTGGGAGCTGATGTTAACGCATGCGACTACAACAGTAGGACTACTCTCATCCGTACCGTGTCTTACACAAGAAGTTGCCCATAACAACTTTGAAACCATCCTACTGCTGCTCGAACGAGGTGCCAGTGTGAATGCGGTGACCCATTTGTGGACAATGTGACGTCGTTGTTGGTGTGTTATCTGAAAGAGGGCTTAGATAACAAGGACGCTGAGGAGGCAGCTGCCGTCAGACGATATTGCACTCGCATAGCAAACATGCTATTGGACCACAGGGCTCAGATGTTTGCAGGAACGGGTGACTGGAGGAGTATTATTACCAACCACTCTCACTCAGCAAACTCTGCAGGCGGTTCATACACTAACTGCTGGCCCCGCTTCCACTGGAATCCAAAGTGGCGTTGTTGCCCCTCCTCCCATTGCTCCAGGACTTCCTGATTCCAGAAGTCAGCTTCCTGCGCTGGCCCAGCTGGGACAGCCTCCAGTGCCAAACCTGTCCAATCAGCAGATAAGAAGCAGCACGCCGAGCCGCCTGAATTGGAGAGAGCACATCACTGTCCTAAAAAGAAACCGAAACCTGAGGACCCAGATCTGAGAAGAAGACTGGGCGCCGCATGCACACTGCTGCGCTACAGGCCACAACTGAAGTTTAGCTGTATAGAGAGAGGCGTGTATGAGAGGTGGCCTTACCACAGTGTCCTGTGTGAGGCGGTGAGAGGTAATTATCCCTTCATGGTGTAGCTACTGGTGGAACATGGAGCAGACATTAACAGCAGAGACGAGATCTTTGAGACCAGTGCTCTCGACAAGGCAGTTGAAGACTTGCCTGATTTCCATAGACTTCAGAACTCGTACGAGATTCTGGTCTGACCTGGACAATAACGAATTGGGTTTCCAACGGGACTGGATAACCCGCCTCCCTTGGGTTGCTACTGGTTGAGCCCAGAAAGTGATCCATTTTTTTGCTCAATTTTTAACGAGAATTTCCCTTTGAACTCTTTCAATACCGTATCTACTGCTGTGGCAAAAGTTTGTCGCTGCTCAATTGTTGATACTGAATGAAGCGTTTCTGGTACAATCCATGGGTTGATTCGCAGTTCAACTACGTCACTGCCTTGAACATGCGCTCTACACTCGACGGTTGGAAATGCTGAAAGTTGATTGGTTCCCGACAAAGTGGGTGGGTTCCCGCTGTAGAGGGAAAGTTGGAAATGCTCCTCCTCAAGCTCCAGGCCCTAGTGTGTGTAGCTAAGCCGAACAGCGTTGTGTCACAGCTAGGGCGGAGCCCGGGTAGTTGAAGACTGCCATAACTGCCGTGTCTGAGGATGTTATTGCAGCTGGGACAACTACGACAGTAGGACTATTCTCATCCGTACCGAAAGAGGGCTTAGATAAGAAGGACGCTGGGGAGGCAGCTGCCGTCAGACGATATTGCACTCGAATAGCAAACATGCTATTGGACCAAAGGGCTGAGATGTTTGCAGGAACGGGTGAGAGGGGTTGGTATTATTACCAACCCCTCTCACTCAGCAAACTATGCAGGCGGTTCATACGCCAACTGCTGGCCCCGCTTCCACTGGAATCCAAAGTAGCGTTGTTGCCCCTCCTCCCATTGCTCCAGGACTTCCTGATTCCAGACAGCTACGCGGTTAATGGCAGCAAGAGCCGCTGTGATTGGTCCTCTCGAACAGGCTGCTCTGTGCTCGAGAACAAACAGCTACTTCCTTGTTCTAATCTTCACTGAACTACAGACTCTGAGATGTTCATTAAATAAGTTGCCTGTGCCTTGTAGCTTCATTTATTTACACGAACCAAAGACAACACAAGCACTTGCAAGTTACGATGCTGAAGTTAAATCGGGACAGTAAATAGTGTTTCCATAGTTCATTCTGCTTTGTGCAACCTATTCTCGACAATGAGCTTCTTCCTTGTTCCAAACTACTGCGGTGGCTAGTGCAATCAAAAATACAGGTTGACGTTTATTACATGTTTCATTTCCATTGTTGTTGAGCAACAGACATGCATAGTTTACTCCTTGTATTGTATTGAATCCTCACAGCACAGACCAGATCGAGCAAAAATCAAAACTTTCTGCGTTGACCTCTGGGCGACAGGCGGCAAAGAGAGTATACACAGCCCTGAAGGGGGTGAAATGAGATTCAGCCATAGACTCCTAACCTCCTCAAAAAGACAGGCCCGTTCACACTTTGCTGGAAAGAGACTCAACTACATCATAACAGCATTGCTAAGACATTGAAGAGAGCCTTAAGTAACAGGTAAAGACTCCAAGATAAAGATCACTGCAATTTTGAAGACAATACAGGTTTAACATAGTCTTTGCAAAGGGTTTATAACTATAAATGTCCATAAAACAGTATAAAGCACAAGTCCTCATAAGTTATTCCAAAAGGCCATTGGGTAAAACTGCACTGATGAATAAACCAGTGTTGTTGTTGTTCATGAATCTGGGATTCTACGTGATTGTTCACTTAGGCTGTTGTTTCTCATCAGGATGTAGCTATGTTGATGCCTCAACAGCTTATTTACATTTTATTTATTTTGGATTTTTCTAGTAGCATCATCACGCACCACTCACCCTCGGCATCAAGAACTGGCATTATTTGCTATTACCATGCTATCGGCACGTTAGAGCAACATCGCCACATTATGTAAGAGCAACATTGATAAAACCATGAATTAGCATATTATTACCACATTGTCATTGCATTATTACCATGTCATTAGCAGTCATTTTTGTTGGGGGGTGGGGGTGCATAACTGGCGTTATTGGAATGTTATCAACATATTATTAGTATGTTATAAGGGGTTATTTGTCATTGGAGGACACATCTCTATCACCTCATCATCTGAATTAAGGATAATGAACAATTTAGACCACATTTGCAATTCTATACAACAGGCGCCATCTTGGAAAATGGCCGCAATTTAAAGTGGCAAATCAGATGTATTTGATTGTATTGGTCTTGATCACATATATGCTGAATTTCATGTGTGTATCATAATTTGCTTGGTCAATTTAGTGCAATAAATCAATTTCTGGGGTCTTTTCGGCGGCCATCTTGGAAAATGGCCGCCATTTTGAGTGGCATATCAGGTGTATTTGATTGTATTGGTCTTGATCACATATATGCCTAATTTCATGTGTGTATCATAATTTGCTTGGTCAATTTGGTGCAATAAATCAATTTCTGGGGTCTTTTTGGCGGCCATCTTGGAAAATGGCCGCCATTTCCAGTGGCATATCAGGTGGATTTAATTTTATTGGTCCTGTGTACAAACATGTCGAATTTCATGCTTGTATCACAATTTGTTTGGTCATTTCTGTGCAAAAAATCAATTTTTGAGGTTTTCTTTGGCGGCCATCTTGGAAAATGGCCGCCATTTCAAGTGGTAAATCAGGTAGATATAATTATGCTAGTCTTGAGCACAAACATGTTGAATTTCATGCTTGTATCATAATTTTATATGTCAATTCTTTGCAATAAATCAACTTTTGGGGTATTTTTTGGCGGCCATCTTGGAAAATGGCCGCCATTTCAAGTGGCAAATCGGGTAGATTTATTGTAAGGGTCAGAAGCACATACCTGCCAAATTTCATGCTTGTATCATAATTTGCACGATTCTTGCCATATTGGCCTTGTAGCTTCTCCACTAACTGTTGTGTATGCCTGTGTATGGAATTGGGCGGGAATGTGTATAGGCTGCAGTGGCATTGCTGGGTCGATAGGGGGCAAAGTTCCGTACAACTCCACACACAGAAATGTCAGGTAGGGGGTTGTGAGGACATTTTACAAAAAGCTGCTGGGGGGTCATTTGGAAGTCAGAAAAGGGTGTTATAATGTTGTGTTGACCAGGACATTGTAGGGGGTTATAAGGACATTTTACAAAAAGGTGCTGGGGGGTCATTTGGAAGTCAGAAAAGGGTGTTATAATGTTATGTTTACAAGGACATAATTATGTCCTGATAAATATCGCCGTCCTTACAATGCTGGTGAAAAGTCAGGAAAATGTCCTGCTATACCACCGCCGCCCGCACACACACACACACACACACACACACACACACACACAAACTAATGTGCTTCAAGCTAACCATCAAGCTTTTTAGTGATTTAAGCCATTTTTCTCTAGCACTGAAAGTCTGTAACCTAAAAAAAGAAAAGAAAAAGAAAAGTTTGTAATGCAACAGGCTTGTACAGATGTGCCCTCCCTCAAACAGGTCAACCTCATCCTGCCCATTCTTGCTGGGTACACCTCCCTGCGTATTCATGTAAGGACAGAAAGAAGATCTGGCTTTTTATGGTGATGGTAAAGGTGTGGCAGTCAGTCTGTCTGGGAATGAGTGACATAAGTGGGTGAGGGATCCAGTATCTCTTCTTCTCCCATGGTATCCTCTCCCATAGGCGCCACAGGGCCTTGGTGTACTGTATGGAAGCTACCCTGGGTGTCTGTCTGTCTGCCTGCCTGCCTATCTGTCTGTCGCTGTCTGTCGGTCTATAAGTCAGTGTGTGTGTGTTTGTGTGTGTGTGTGTGTGTGTGTGTGTGTGTGTGTGTGTGTGTGTGTGTGTGTGTGTGTGTGTGTGTGTGTGTGTGTGTGTGTGTGTGTGTGTGTGTGTGTGTGTGCGTGTGGTGGACGCAGAACAGTATATACTATGTACTGCAGGAAAAGTAGATACGTTCTGTTAAATATTATTTCAGCAAAAGTGCAAAAATGCATAATGTACTGCCAAAAAAACTGCTAGGCAATAAAACACTTTTTATTTTTTTTATTTAATTTTAATAATCTTTGTAAAGCTGAAGTGCATTTGTGTATGGCCTGTACTATACAAATATAATTGCCTTGCCTTGCCTAGTTATCCAAGAGTCCATTGAGAGGCTCTGGTCTTACTATTCTAAAACTGATGCCCCAAGATGGCTGCTGAGGAAAAGAACTTCCTGATGGGAATAACTTTGAAATAGTATCTGTCTTACATTTCTGAGGCCTGGGACCCAGTATGTGAGTTCCAATGTACAGCACAGTTCTTCTCCATACAGTATTCTCGACATTGAACTGATATCACTCATTAAAGTACTGTGGCCGAGTGTTGGTCCTTGGGCATGAGCCATGACTCGACACTTCTAGGTCACGTCACGACCACTCTGCTCTACTCTGGAGGGTTAGGACAGGGTAGATGGGGTAAATGGGGTAAACGGAGAATCTGGGGCGGAATTCAAACATGGCCGACAACGGAAAGCGTCAGTCAGCAGGATCCTTATACTGTGGGCTCTTTATATCACTGTGACCTATATATGCCAGAGAGAGAGAGAGAGAGAGTGTGTGTGTGTGTGTGTGTGTGTGTGTGAGAGAGAGAGAGAGAGAGAGAGAGAGAGAGAGAGAGAGAGAGAGAGACAGAGAGAGAGAGAGAGACAGAGAGAGACAGAGAGAGAGAGTTGGGAGGGGGTACACACAACTTAAGGTCATGGAAGACCGAAAGAACGTGTGAAATGTGGCGTGTGAAAGAATCAGAGTTTGAGGGTCCCCACACACCCATGAATGCGAATAATGTCCTCAAGGGGCCCTTGTCAATTCTGGGTCCTAAAAGCGGCCCTACAGTGTCAGAGAACATGAACCCCAATCTGACACCCTACCCCAACAGCCTAACTTACAACACCCCAATCCGATCCTTAGTCATGACCTCATATACATTCAACAGCCAACCAGCACACGACCCCAATATCTCAACCCCCTACCCCTACCCCCACTCCCACCACACAAACACCTCCACCCTCAATGTTATTCTCAGATGCTTTCTCTTAGTAATCACAATTTCACTTCTCTGTAGTTATAATCATTTAATCATGTCTCTTTATATCTTGCTTTATCTTCCCCGCCTTTTGTTACTATTGTATGCCTTTATTTCACTTGTCATGCTCTTGTGCTTTTATCTGTGTGTTTTATTTGTCTTTGTTTATTTGTTTTTTTTTCTTTTTCTTTTATTTGTTTATTAAGGTTTTTTTACAAAGCACATTGAACTGCATTTGTGTATGAAATGCGCTATCCACATTAAATTCCCTTCTCTTGCCTTGCCAGTACTGTATATGCAGGCCAGGGCAGAGCCCAGAGCAGCCTAGGACCCAAGGCCTCCTGACAAGGCAAGACAAATCACGGGAAGATTATTTACAATAGTCTGCAGCACATTTCATACGCAGAAGTGGCTCAATGTGCGTCACAAAAATAAAAGCAGATAGACACTGCCGATGAAATAAGAATAAACAGGATAAATGTTAAAGGATTAAATGTTATCTACTGTTTAGTAAAATGCCACTTGTGTTCTGCAATGAGATCAACCCTGCTCTCTCTGCTCCAATTCCGTGCACCCTGAAGGGTAACTGGTCATCAAAACACAATTTACATTCGTCTGGAGCCCAGTCAGAAGTCCCAGGTTAAAAGGGCAGAGGTTGTGATGGGGAGGATTGAGGCCACGAGAGGAGGCCTGTCCCCTATTCTGGGTCACACTGGATACACAGGCCAGGCGGGGGAAACTCACAGCAGGGTTTGCAGTCTTAACCCTTTCATGCAGATGGAATCGCCGGCAATCCCATTCACTATTTGCTGGAAAAGCATATAAATACATCATAACAACATTGCTAACAGTCCACGGGCCAGGTGAGATGTCGGTACCACTCAGAGGGGCAAAGGTTGCTTATATTTTTTGAAAAGATACATGTCTGAAGTTAACATTTTTGTATGATAACCCTGCTGGAAGTACAGCCAAGTTAGGGTTATCAGCCGTTAAAGTAACACCCCCCCATCAAAAATAAAGGTTTTTAAGATGGGTGCCTGTCTTTCTACTGGCCCTTGTTTAAGACATATAGGGATAGTTAATTTTGTTATGTGTGGTATCGTTGCGAAGGGGAGACTCTGGGCTTTCATCCGACACCTATCAAGAACATTTTGGTTAAGTATAGCCCTCCCTGCAGCTCTTCAAACATTTACTCAGACACATTTTTTTCAATTTTCGCCGATATCATCTCTTATCTTTTCATACTGTGGCATCAGGGAGCATCAGAGACCTATTTAAAACTCTAAAATACTGTCTTGAGTATCAGGAATCTGAAAATATATCCCATTTTTAGGGGGTGATGTTCAGTCTTGTATCAGACATGCCACTTTTTGTTGCTGTTTTTGTGTGTGCTAATGTCTCGTATAGTCAGGCCTTTTTGAGACATTCTGCAGTTGGTTATCATAGCTTGTTATATATCATCAAGGAAGCCGACAGGGGGGACAAAGGGATGTCTTGTCCCGGGCCCAGGGAGAGAGGGGCCCCAGATCCTCATTAAATTGTATGTATTGAATTTGGGGCCCTTTCCGATGTCTTTGTCCCGGGCCCAGCCAAGGCTGTCAGCGACCCTGTATATCATATGAAAGCTTGGATTGTATAGTATGGGTACAGGTCTTTTCGTCGAATGGATTCTTGAGAGGGGACCATTCGAACAAAACGTTGGACCATTCGTATAAGGCAGGGGATCTTTCGTCGAGGACGTTCCGTCTACCGCAAAAGCCTACGAAACGTCCTTAAAATTGAACTAAAGATCCTTAGGTTTGAACTAAACGTCCCTTCAGCCTGCCTATATTAGAAATGTAAATCAGCTTTTTTTAATGCTCATTTTAACGGGTTTTCTTCAGCCTGCCTATATTAGAAATGTAAATCAGCTTTTTTAATGCTCATTTTAACGGTTTTGTTTATTTAAATATCTAAATCAGCTGTTAAGTTTTGTTTTTTGTTGATTTAAACATGTAAATCTATAAATAAAATGTACTTACTCATTTTAACTGGTAGGCCTATGTTGTTGTTGTTTTTTTTACCTTTAGCCTACGTCGTTACATTTTTTGACAATTATCTAGACAATATTTGAGAAGCTTTTTTTCACTTTTACGCCGTTACTTTACTCCGTTACATGTTTTGACAAATATCTGTAGGCCTATGTTACTTTCTACTCCTTACATTTCTGAAACAGTATTTGAGTAGCCCCAGCTGCGGGCAGAGAGGCGGGACCAAGCACAGCCTTGTCGCTTTGAATCAGGGCAGCGTGCATCTAGAAGTCCTGACCACTGCACATTTGGTTGTCATGCAGCGACTTTCCGGTAACTTTTTAGATGAAAGCATAGTATACAGATATGACCATGTATTTGGTGTACCTATTTGCATAGTAACCTATTTGCATAGCAACGGTTGCCAATTTGTTGTTATGACTGAAACTTAATTATATGTCCAAAATACCTCAAGACGTTTCAACCTTGAAGATGAATTTGAGTGGTAACCGTAATATATCTGACTCCCACTCCACTTTTCTTTTTTACACTGCATTGTACATGACCCCACACTACTCTTTCAGTTCCATGTAGTGGTAAACTGGCAACGCTTCTAGGGCCATTCTGCAATTGGTTATCATAGCTCATTATAGGCCTACACCATATTAAAGCTTGGAGATTGCAGTGTATGGGATATTATGATATATTTTGCTGTACCTATTTGCTTAGCAACGCAGGTAAAGCATTTTCCTTACCAACCAGCATCAATGATACAGTTTCTCAGCGATTCCATTGTGTTATGATACGTGAATCCTGACTACTTGTCCTAATATCAGTGTTGTGATGCAATACATCAAGAGGTTATATACAACATCTGCAACATATGTGATAATGGCCCATTTGATGTTAGTCTTCCAACCGAAATCATAGCAAATGTGTGAGAAATACAATAGGCCTTTAAACATATCGTGTCAACTTTTGTAGACATATTGTGTCATGTTAAATATGACTTAAAAATGTTCGGTTACTACATGTCAGACCTACATGTATCTTAATTTTACATGTGCTTAGCAGAAGAGATGGGAAAAGAGTTGAAGTTGTACTCAAGTGAGCGTAGGCCTATCTTTCTTAAATCTTACTCGAGGGGTAAGTAAAAGTCATGTACTCATCCAAAATTTACTCAAGTAAAAGTAAAGTAGTTAAAAAAAGTACTTTGCTTAAAATGTAATTTGATGAAAAATAGTTCTTTGTTACTTTATATTAGATGTCCTCTAGTGGCCTAGGCCTCTTTTTTTGGTCTTTTATGGCTCATTTTGTGACAGGAAAGGATTGGCGAGAGAGAGAGGCGGCAGTCTGGTGCCCTATCTAGCAACGGTCCATGCCTAGTCCTTTTGAGATGCTCTTCATTTAGTGGTTTTGTTTAGTCAATAATGACACATCTGGTGTTCCCAGACAGGCCCTCTTGCAGGAAAACCAGCAGGTCTATCATCTACAAACCTAAAGGCCAACTTCAGTCTTGGGTAGTGGTTTGAACAGGCAGCAGGGCTTTGTTGCATCTGGTATTGGAGACCTAGACTGTATCAGAGGTGTCATGATTTATAGCAAAATGTAAAAACTCTCTGTGATATAACAGTTGAAGATCATGAAGAAGTTGAACATATTGCAAAGGAAGAGTGAGGGACAATACCATCAGAAAAGTGCAAAAAGCTCATTGATGAATGAAAAACATGTTTGGAAGCTGTCATTGTCATTGTGCACCCAAATACTACTGGTGAGGACTGTATACTGACCATTCAGAAGACAAAAATATAATTTCAGCAGGGGATGTTTTCTTGGCACACGTTGGGCCCCTTTGTACCAATCAAGCATCATTACAATGCCCCAGTCTACTTGAACGTTGTTGCAGGCAGTTAAATGGCTTCTTATGGAAAAAGGGGTAGGCTACAGCCCAGTACCCAGCCCAGTACCAGCCCAGCAAGGTGTACCTAAGTAGCAGGTAAGTGTACATCTTCTTTGTGTATGCATTTTTTCTTTCTAAAGTGGTATGTAGTATACAGTATACAGTTTTATGCATAAGTCAGTATACAGGTGGGATTTCAACCTGCAACCCTCTGATCTGATGTCCATCTCCTGAACCACTACACCACAACTGTCCCATGTGCTGTTACAGTATGTGTAACATGGCTGTTATGTAACTGTATGAATGCCACAGTTGGTCCTACTCTCTACATTTACAGTGCATGTGCAGGGAGTACTATTCAGTGTGATATGAGGTTCTGTGCTATTGTAACATTAGCACATGTAGAGCAGGGCAATAACAAACCCATTACATCTACTGTGACTACCAGGTTCATATGAGTTCAATGCTCAGCATGGTCTCCTATTGTAATGCACTGTACTCTACTGAACTATACTCTACTGTACCATACAGTTCTCTACTCTACTTCACTCTACTCCATTGTTCATTACTGCTGCTTGGGTCTAGGGATGGGTATCAGTGTATGCCTGGAAAGTGAGCTGCAGTTGCATGTTGCTTCATCTGTGGCATGGTGTAGTAGTTGTTGCAGCAGTATGAAGTTCAGAACTTGTGCTGTCTTTGCAAAGCTCTGATGACATTGTACCCCACTCTTCCTTTGCAAACCTCTTCATGATCTTCACCTCAAATCAAGTGTTCTTGCAGAGGGTTTTTAAATGTTGCTGTAAATCATGATACATGTGGTACGACCAAGGCCTCCAGGAGGAGAGAAGTGCCGCAAATTCTCGAATTAAATAAACAAGTTTTTAATGTGACAACTCGAGAGTGTGCAGCACTTCTCTCCTCCTGCAAGTGTGCAACTGCACTCAGGACCCGCCAGGTTAGTGGGGGGATTAATTAACCAGTGCTCTCCACCATCCTCTTCCATGACTGAGGCACCCCAATTATGGTACCGTCCTGCTGCACTGCTGCCTTTCGGATGCCCTTTGGGGGCTGCCCCCTTGTACGGGTGAGGCATGTGTCGTGTGCACAGTGTGTAGTGTGTTGTGGAGTGCTGTGTCACAATGTGAATGGATGTAGGAGTTAACTAGTTGGACTTTCACTTCACTTTCTACTACTAAAGACTACTAAAAAGGGACAAGTTAAGGGATGAGTTTATGTTGTGTTTTTCACACAATTGCTATGATTTCAGTTGCAAGACTAATATCATAGGGGACATTATCACATATATTTCTGGTATATAACCTCTGGGCGCATAACAACATTGATTTTAGGACAAGTAGTCAGGATTCAGACACCATATGACACAATGGAATCACTGAGAAACTATATCATACTGGTTATGAAAAATGATTTGCCTAGTTAACATTGCTCTGCAAACAGGTACACCAAATGATAATATATGAATATGCTACCCACTCCAAGCTTTCATATGGTATATAACAAGCTATGACAACCAACTGCAAAATGCACCTAGAGGTATTGCTTCCTGAACTTTATGAGAAAATGGTAAAACTGTGTTTTGAAAAAAATAACATGCCTCATACAAGACTGAAAATCACCCCCTAAACATAGGATAACATAGTGAAAGGATACATTTTCAGATTCCTGATACTCAAGACAATACTTTAGAGTTTAAAATAGGTCTTTCTGATGCTCCCTGATGCCACAGTATGAAAAGACAAGAGATGATATCGGCGAAAATGGAAAAAAATGTGTCTGAGTAAATGTTTGAAGAGCTGCAGGGAGGGCTATACTAACCAAAATGTTCTCAAGAGGTGTCGGATGAAAGCTCAGAGTCTCCCCTTCGCAACGATACCACACATAACAAAATGAACCATCCCTATATGTCTTAAACAAGGGCCAGTAGAAAGACAGGCACCCATCTTAAAAACCTTTATTTTTGATGGGGGGGTGTTACTTTAACGGCTGATAACCCTAACTTGGCTGTACTTCCAGAAGGGTTATCATACAAAAATGTTAACTTCAGACATGTATCTTTTCAAAAAATATAAGCAACCTTTGCCCCTCTGAGTGGTACCGACATCTCACCTGGCCCGTGGGCTATATGAGATTACTGAGAGATTAACACGTGGTCATTATCATTTTGGTGGAAAAAAAGTTATTACACAGGGTCTGCATGAAATAGTTAAATAAACACCTGCAGAGTAAGGTCGATTACAGTGTTAAATTCTATGTGTGGAATAATCACTCATTGAATTCCTGAACCTTTCTGGTTCCCCCTGCTGGTCAAAGGGCAGGTCAGGACAGGACACGGCAGGAGAGGTCAGAGCAGGGCAGGCTACCTTGAATATGTGACCACTCCACCAACAGAGAGGGGATATTAGACTATTAATAGGCAATATTATATGGTTGTGACGTCATCTGTCGAATGCTCCATTCATTTCAACGGGGCTCCCCAACGTTCGGACGTCTGTTATTTTTCGATAACGGACGGGTTGGTCTATAACAGACCGCTGTCAATGGCAACAAGACTTTTCACTGCTAAAGCGACTTTTCAACAAGACTCTAATCAGCTGCTGTGATAGACAGCACCCGTTGTCCTGGCTACCGCTGTCAATGGCAACAAGACGTTCACTGCTAAAGCCACTGGCTTGTATACAAGTCAGTGGCTAAAGCGAATGTTTCATATCACTCCGCAGGGGGTCCGGTCTTTTGTCACTCTAATCAGCTGCTGTGATAGACAACACCTGTTGTCCTGGCTACCTAGCTGTTGCCTAGCGGTGTTCCACAACGGCACTGTTTTGTTTTGCGTAGCAACAATCTTAACATTAAATAGGTCTAAAGAAATGTCCCCGCCATGTGTGAATCATTTAAGTATATCCATATAATAAGCGGGTTAACTTTCGGCGAGTCGGTCGCTTTGTGGAATAGCAGCACTTCAGAGAGAACAAGACCCCTCCGCTCCGCGTCGGGGTCTAAAGATTCTCTCTGTCGTGCTGCTATTCCACGGTAGCGACCTTCTCGCCGAACGTTAACCCTTACTTATCTCCGATGGAAAAATCAATGCAAAAGTATTGACATTGGCGCTGTGTTCAACTTAAAAGTGACTCAAATAGCGCCTAGCAAGATGGCAGTCTGCATGCAGACAGCAGCAAGTTTCATCCCACTAGCTCCGCGTCGGGGTCTAAAGATTCTCTCTGTCGTGCTGCTATTCCACGGTAGCGACCTTCTCGCCGAACGTTAACCCTTACATATTATCATGCAATCTTACTATCTGAGCCAATTGAAAGTGACCCCTCACCAGACAGGCTGCCCTAAAAATGTGCCTACCCATCCACCAGAGTAGGGGGTATTAACTATAAGGGGGAATATTATTATGGCATCTCATAACCTGAACCAAATAAAAGTGACCCCCTAAGTTGACAGACTGGAAAATGGAAATGTGGCCAGTCACCAACCAGAGAGGGGTTTTTAGACTACAAGTACTTATAGAAAATATCTTTTGGCAATCAGAGCTGATTACGTAAAAGTGACCCTTCACAGTAGCCTAGTAAACTAGCGCCACCCACCAATCTCACATTTAGTCTGGTTTATCAGGCTACCTTCACAGGACAGGGGGGCTGGCAATGGGACTGGTCCACCATTGGAGAGGGGGTTATTAGTCTATTTGAGAGTCTTAGTCGGGAATATCATTATGGCATCTTATAACCTGAGCCAAATAAAAGTGACCCCTCACAGGGCACTTTGCCCTGAAGATGTGCCCTCTCCACCACCGGAAAGTGGCTATTAGACTATTGGTCAGCAATGTTATTATGGCATCTTACTATCTGAGCCAATTGAAAGTCACCCATTAAGGGCACTGGAAGTTGGGGTTACTGGAAGCATCCCCAATCCATTAAAATGAGAAGTGACCATTCACTCACCCAGTTCTATTTGTGCCTCTGTGTGCTGAGCCAGGTCTATCTGACCCTGTGTGTGTGTGTGTGTGTGTGTGTGTGTGTGTGTGTGTGTGTGTGTGTGTGTGTGTGTGTGTGTGTGTGTGTGTGTGTGTGTGTGCGCATGTTAAAAACAGAAGCCAGACAACCAGTGGAGTCTATATTTAGGACTGCACTCCTACGACGCGTGCACACAGCATGCTCATCGTGTGAATGTGCATGTGAGCACATGAGATGGAGAGAGAGAGAGAGAGAGAGAGAGAGAGAGAGAGAGAGAGAGAGAGAGAGAGACTATGGCTATTACTAATCACTAATCATTACGGAATTACAAATTAATCACCAATTATGAATGTCATCATTACAAATCATCCCTTTATAAAAGGGTTATAGGCATTAATTGTTAGTTTCTTATAAATGACTGTCACCATTCACTTTGTGGAAATACTACAGAAGAAGGGATAATTTGTCTGGTGATTTTGCAATGATTTTAATACTTGAATATTTAATTAATTTCATCTTAAACGGTCTTTGTCACTCAGACAATTTAATGCAGATAATGATTTAATCTGCGTTTGCACTTCTTCCAGATTTTAACTGCAAGAATGAATATAATGTAGGCGCAGATTGCTTTGCGATTCTAGTCATTCGGTTTATCGATGTCTTCTGCTTATCCCCCCACCCCTCACACACACACTGTATGAACCCTATATGAGCAGACAGAAGTATGGCTTTTTGGGGAGTGAAAACACTTCACTATTGCCCCCTGACGGAAAGGGAAGGCAACTGCAGTCTTGTGGCACAAGGTGGAAAACTCCATTCAGTGCAGGAGATTGTGAAATGTCTTTTGCCGGAACTAAAGCATGAAGCATATCGGGTTCCCGCCTGCTCACTCACATTCTTATCCACATGTTTACCACCACACGCACCGAATCCGGTAACACCGAAGCATCACGGGCTGGCGAGGTGAGAGAGTAGTGGGCGGCAAAATCGGCACTGCTGCAGATACACTCACAGCTGTTTATCATCAGTACACTCACACAGAGGGACACACACACACACACACACACACACACACACACACACACACACACACACACAGAGACTGAGTAAAAGGTTAAAAACATTACTTGGAGACCCTGGACCACCAAAACACACACACACTGCATAACTGTTCCAGAACACGCTGCACAGCTTATACGCAGCTCGTAATAATGTTTGTTTTTACAGCATGAGGGAAAATTACTTGGCCTAACACTCAGAGTCAACAAAAAAAGTAAAAACTCAACATGTTCTGTAACCATCATCTGCATTTTATGGTCGTAAATAATCCTGCACTATACAGTATGTCTGTAGCCTATATACCAGTGCTAATTAATCCGGAGTCTGATACTATCCTGCACTGTAATGTTTTTCACCCACTGTGCCGTGGCACACTAGTGTGCGATGAAAGATCGTCAGATGTGCCTTGTGGGACCTTATTCAATGATACCTTATGGGATTAAAAACACTGCTATTTATTAGTTGTACAACAGTAAAAGACCTTGTCCTTTGTGATTCATTGAACCATTTTCAAGACATTTTGACAATAATGACTGCCTAATGAGTACAATCTACCGTCTTTGCCCCCTTTTTAATTCTTTTGTTCCCCCCAAAATATAATTTTAATAATGACTTCAAAATATAATTTTAATTGGTGGTGTGCTCAAATAAGGTTGTCACATGTTGCTGTGCTGTGTATGCCATGTGTTGAAACCACTGAGTAGTACTCAAACAACATTATCGCATGGCCCTGAAGGAGAGCAGTGATTGGCGTTGTTTTGATGAGAAACGATGGCCTATTTGACAAATACGTACAGCATAAGCAACACTACTGCATTTTCCCACGTCTGTGTCCCAGCCAGGTCACCTCTTATCTATTACATTACCTGACATAACACTTGGCAGTAGACACTTTTATCAAAAGTGACATGCAAACGAGGACATGAACAAAACAATCTTAAACTGCTTGGACTACTAGACAATGAGAAAGACAACACATAGACAGACTGCAGGAAAAGTGTTGGTGTGTGGAGTTGGAATATTGGTCACAGGCCTAAAGCACGCGCACACACACAGGTAAACATAAGTATTGGTCTGAAGCCGAGTGTGCGCCGGACTAAAATGGAAAGTCAAACAACATAAACAAAGTCCATGATGACTACTACTGATATGCTCCCAAAACAAATATTCCATCCAGACATTTCTGGTCTGACTCTGACTTTGTGTTTTCTTTAAATACTACATGGTTGGTAGGTTGCCCCAGAATGTCCAGCACAGGGCCTTTGACCATATTTTGAGTGTCGTTTCTGCTCAACTTGTGCTCTTCCGGTGCCCTGTAGATAAAGATTGTATTGTACTCAATAAGTTGTCACTTTAAATATTGCTTTCTGTGTCCTGCTTCTCTAAGCCATTTTGGATAGAAGCGTCTGCAATTGTGTGCTAGCCTGATAAACCAGACTAAATGTGGATGTCTAATTTAGTCTGGCCTCGATGCATAATACATCCGAAGATTGTAGATGAGAACAACCTTCCCTCAAAACCCTGCCCTCTTTGATTCAAAACACATCTTTGTGTTGTAATTGGTTTGCCAGATTCTTGGCATTCTGGCTTCCTTCAATCATTATGCGAGGCCAGACCCACCCGTAGACAAAACATTTTGGCGTCCAGCGGGTGGCGCTGGTTCACCAGGCTAATTGTGTGCTGCTTTATTCCTGGTTCAAGTTGTCACTGTCCATCACTTCTACACAGTACATCTTGCGGTGTCAATTCATTCAACACTTACAGAGTCAAAATGAACATTCATGAAGTTGTGCTAGTAGTGGTAGTCCTATTATCTTAGTGTTGAAGACACATTCCTAATAGAGAGTTGGTGGTCTGGTATACATATCAATTACTGTCTTCTGAACTGAGCAAAGGATTTTTGCACTGGCTTGTTTTGTCTTAGGAGTCACATTAATACGGTGGCCGAGAGGTATCAATTGGAATTCAAATAAAAATACAACAGGTGGACATCTTATTGTTTCATAGTTACATTAAGCACATTGTATACAACACATTCTCACAGGTAATTTGACATCAGATGTTGGTGCTGCACCTGAGTTCAGTGAAATTGATGTGAACTCAAGAAAAGATTGCAATAGTGGAAGTAATGGATGATTCAAATTCAACAGCTGCCAGAGACGATGAATATTTTCATGTTGGGAGAATGATAGCAACATCAATCGTCCATGGAGGTCCAGGCCCTCGATACCTGTCTGAAATACTGTACGACCACCTCACAGGAAGATCAACTGGTAATGCACCCAAAATTGAAGACATCACTGATGATGCCATGAGCGTGTCCTTGCTTGAGGTTTGTGGCCAAATCAAGAAAACTGTTATCAATCCAGTATCCAGCTAGTAGTTCGTTTAAACTCTGAACGTGAAGTGAACACGTTTAATCTAGAACTTCACACTTATTCTAGTTATCTTCAGCGGGATATCTTAAACATTATTTATTCATCAAATGTATTGCATACTCAAACTCATTGCGTTTTTGTCTGTATCTTTTTTTATTTGTGTCGTTTTTTCTTCTTGAAGTAGTTTTTTCTATAATTTAAGTTGCTTTCATTACTTTGCATTGCTTTCATTACTTGCAGTTGTTTTTTTATTTGAATTCCGATTGATACCCCTCGACCACCTTACATTAAAGAGCATCTTCTGTCATAACTAACAATAACAAATAGGAATTCTAAAGAATACACAAAGACTATATCGCTGAGAGAGCTCATCAATACACTGTAATTCATTTACACAATTAGTCAAGTAACATTGTCAAATCAAACAGCAGCTACTTCACATTAAGGCTAATGTCAAAAGGCTCAGTCTAAAGCCATAACCCTGCAGTCTCTTGTAACCTCCTTCATACCTGATGTTTGAAGTTTGTGAGTGTGTGTGTGTGTGTGTGTGCCTGCGTTTGAGTGTGTGCTACTACTACAATCACAGCTTATTTAAGCACTTAACACTATCTCTGTGAGTATGCCATCATCTGTGTTCATCCAGTGGCTGTTGCATGTTCCTGAGTATTGCATGGTTCCATGTCCATTTAGTACGTAAGGCATTAAAAATGTCCGTTCAGTGGCTAGTGCATATTGTATTGTGATGGGCAGTGATGGGCAAACATGGATTCAAAACCTACCAGTGCCACATATTCCAAAAGACCTGTTTTTACCTGTCCAGCTGCCATAAGAGGGAAGGTAAAACCAGGTCATTTGGGATATGTGGCACTGGATTGTGGCTTGCTGAAGCCAGGTTGCCCATCAGAGTTGGTCTTATACTGTATAATCAATGTCTACGGTGCATGAGAGATGCCCCAGCCCCTCATTCGTCCATAGCAACTACCAGAGTCTTTATTAACGGCTCTCACAACTACAGCTCGCTGCCGCCCCCTGGTGTCTCTGGGTCATCGGTGCAGCTGTCGGGGCTCCACTCTTTGTAGTGCTCTGAGTGCTGCAGCAGGTCCTGGAGGTCCTCAAAGCAGGGCCTGTCCTCTGGAGACTGGCTCCAGCACCGCAGCATGATGTCATGCAGGGGCCTGGGGCAGGTGCTGGGGCACGGCATGCGGTAACCCTGGGAGATGCGCTGGAACACCTGGTAGTTGGTGTACGCTGCAGAAAACACAACAAGAGGTTAAAGCAGAAGTAGAAGTAGTAGAGTGGAGTCACACATAGGGCTTTCAGGCCGACCAGAACGGAGCTGGAGTCGGTGCCCGAACCAGTTACGTTCAGCACTTAAGTGTTTATCTGCGAACCGCCCGTGTTCATACCGAGCTCTGAACTTTTCCCGCACGTGACTGCGTTACCCGGATGAACCTGCTGACGAGCACGCTGTCGTCACGGTTTGTGGAGAAAAACCTAATATTTTGTGGTTCGGATTGCGAACCAACTTTCCGGTTCGCGAACGCAAATATCTGTGGTGTGAACACGACGGCTGGTTCGCGATTAGGTGCGGGAACGGGCTCCAGAATGGTTCTCAGTCGGCCTGAATGCGCTAATAGAGGTAGCAGAGTAGAGTAGAGGTAGAGTAAAACAGAAGTAGTGTAGAGAACAAGCACAGGTAGAGCAAAACTAATTAATAAATACAAATTAATAAATGTTACTCAACTAAAGTAGGGTAGAGTAGAGGTAGGGGTGAAGTAGGGTAGTAGGAGAGGTGCTATTGCCACTATGTGAAATACAGTTGGTGCATGGTGGAAAAGGTGCAAAATTCATGTACAACTAATTCGTTTTTTATCTAGGGTCATTCAACCGGCCGGAAGGGGTTCACACGAGGGATGCACAAAATATCAGCATTAACATCGGTATCAGACATGCATTTTGTGTGTGCAATATTCCATATGTGAAGATCTGAACGCAGCATGTTCAAAATACATTTTCACAAGAATACAGACACAAACGCACAATACCATCCCTAAATGTTTCCAAAATATAGGTAAGATTTAACTCTCTTAAATATCTAATATTTAATTCAGATGTTATTATTGAAATGTATGTTTTACTTGGGTATGGTGTTCCTCCGTAGGTGAAGATCTCGTAGAGCAGCACTCCAAAGGACCAGACGTCTGACTTGCTGGAGAATCGGCCGTGGCTGATGGCCTCCGGGGCACTCCACTTATAGGGGATCTTCTTATCGTCCGACACGTAGAACGGCTCCTGACACACACACACACACAGAGTTCACTTATAGGGGATCTTCTTATCATCCGACACATAGAATTGTTCCTGACACACACACACACACACACACACACACACACACACACACACACACACACACGGTCTCCCGGATCTAGTAAGTGGAGCTGGTGAAGCTGTTTGGAAGATCTGGAGATCTGAGGATCTGGTGAGAGCCAGACTAGGTAATGCACTCCCCCCACCTTGATGACGCCAGCCAATCCAGGCACACATTATTACATTATTAATTACTTAATTAATTAATTACTATTACACTTAACAGACACTTTTATCCAAAGAGACGTACAGTACTTTACAAGGTATTGGTTACAGTCTCTGGGGCAATGCAGGGTTAGGTGACTTGCTGAAGGCCATTTCAGACCTGGATGGAGGTGTAGGGACAGGTAAGGGTGGGATTCGAACCAGTTAACCCTCTGATCTTAAGACCACCTCCCTAACCATTAAGCCACGGCTGCCCAGACACCTTAATGACGCCAGCCAAGCAGGGAAATACAGACACACACCTTAATATGGATGCCAGCCAAGCCAGGTAATACAGGCACACACCTTGATGACGCGAGCCAGACCGAAGTCGGCCACCTTGCAGATGTTGTCCACCCCCACCAGGACGTTGCGGGCCGCCAGGTCTCTGTGGATGCTCTTCTCAGACTCCAGGTAGGCCATGGCGTCCGCTACCTGCATAGCCATGTCCATCAGGGAGCTCATGGCCATCGCCTGGCCCTCTGGACCTGTAGAGGAGACGGAGAGAGAGAGAGAGAGAGAGAGAGAGAGAGAGAGAGAGAGAGAGAGAGAGAGAGAGAGAGAGAGAGAGAGAGAGAGAGACAGAGAGAGAGACAGAGAAACCCAGACAGAGACAGAGAGGTACCTAGAATCAAAGACAGTAATAGTTTCTTTCTGACTACTTACTGAAGAGTAGACGAGCAATTTGAATGGGATTTGTACACACAATACCCAAACGAAGGTATA